>NW_018220212.1:67313-71116 GCF_001263595.1 Phalaenopsis equestris
TACTTATTTTTGGTGATATTGCACCTTAATGGAAGGTATTTTGATGTTTTCTTGTAGGTTGTTGATTTTTAGAGCTTAAAGCAAAAATGAAGCAAAAAGGATGGAATTTGAAGTCAAAATGACATTTCTGAAGAAGTACTCAACGCCGACCGCGCCAAGGGAAGTGCCGACGATGCAAGACAATAGAACAGCTGAAATTTTTACTCTGTTTCGATGGCGCCAGAACTAGCGCCAAAGGCAGGTCAACCATGGCGCCAAAGGCAGTTCAGCCCCCATTTCTAGAAGGTTCGATGTATTTGGACGATTTATGAAGAGCTTTTGGAGGCATCTCTTGAAGAACCAACCTTGGGCTTTAATGGGGCCGAAATTCATCAGGAAAGTAACTACTTTTTGTTCCAAGACATTCCTCCACTCTCCATTTTCGCCATTCTTTATAATCCATCTTCATTCCACCACCATATTGGAGTCCATTAGTGATTTTTTTTTATAGTTTAGAGTTGGTGTGGTGAGATTTAGTGTGAAACTTTCTGTAAGTGTGTTGCAGAAGGAGAAAAGTGAGAGATATCTTCTTCATGCATTTCTAAGAAAAGGCTACAAGGGGTTTTCTTTGAGAAAGAGTTTTATATAAGTTTTGTTTGTTTATTAGTGTTGTATGATCTTTCTTTTATATATGAAATTTGTGTTTTGTTGTGTCTTTCTCATGAAGTCTGAGTAGCTCACTCTATCTTTCTCCCAACTCTGAGATATGGTGCAATGAAGTGATAATATGATTTGCCAATATTAAAATATAAAATAAATTGTGATGATTTTTCAACTCCAAACTTTATTTACCTTTTGATCTAGGTCAATTTTGATCTAGGCCAATTGAATTGTTAAAATATGTTGTGAAACACTTTTGATCTAGGTCAATTGAATTGTTAAAATATGTTGTGAAACATATGATCCGGGGAAATGGAGTATGAGTTCTACAACAGAGTGAGAATCACATTTGATTTCATGGAATTAAGTGCAAATAAATAGGAAAGAATACTTTGTTGGGTATAGAGTTGGAGAATCTTTAAGGTGACATACTAAAATCCCCAATTCGGTCTTAGTGTTTAAAAACTAAGCGAGAGTTAGCCTTCAGGTGAAGGGAAGTGGGAGCTCTGGAGTGGGAGTCGGTATCCTCTTAGCCTAGCCAAGGATTTAGGGACTAAACCTAAGATTAGCCAATTATTTTCTATAACTCCTCCTAGCCTAGCCACGAATTTAAGGACTAAACCTAGGATTAGCCAATAATTTTCTATGCACTGTATCAGGGTAGAGAATTATAATTGCTCCTATTTGGCACAATACATATTATGAACATTTATCTCATGTCATCTCACCAGAACCTCATTGTAGTGGGAATGATGCTTTTTCACATAAGAAATCTTCATTACATAAACATAGTTAGTAGATTAGTATTTACTTTTTAAACTTTTTATTTTTATTTTGCTAAGAGTTAAGTACTTTAATTTTGATAACATCTCAACATTCAAAATTAGTGACAGTGATTTCGTTTGATCTTCTATAAATTTCCTAGTAAAACTTATAAATGTCAATTTACACCTTCCCTGTGGGATCGATATTTGGGGCTTAAATAGAAAGTCTTTTTGTATACTATAATAATATGTATACTTGCGTAGAATCCCATTATGAATTTCCTATAATTATATATATTATACACGACTTACTTTTAATATAAGGATCAAGTTTTTGGTACTATAGTGGTGTCAACTTCATAAATCCTTACATATAAAAAAAATTGGGATCATAGGGTACGACATCAAACTCCTCCAGGTAAGGTCTACCCTTTAGAATTAATGAACCACCTTAGATTAGGCTAGGGCCTCCCAAACTTTTCTGACCATTTGCTTAAATTCCTTTTCTGGCATGGCGCACGATGGAGAATCTTTCTTTTGTTGATCATCTCTATTTGTTGAGGCAACTTCTCTTCTTTCATCTGTAATATGTATAATTTCTGGTTGATTGAAGTTGGTTGACTTCTGCGGAGGTATGGGGGTTGATACTGTCCCTGAACTGTGGCCATGGTGGTCGTGGCAACGGCCATCTCTTCCATTCTTTTCTCTATTTTTGTCGATTTGCTCATCCCTTAGGAAAACAACCCTACACAACTATTGACCTCACTTTTGGCTGACTCTTTATTTGCTTAAGGTCTAGCCATAGGACTTTTCTATTGACTATTCTTAGAAAACTAGAAAAGGAACCCTCACCATTAGAAATTCGAAACTCTTCCTTCCTTAACTTGAAGTTCCACATATTGGTCCTAACCTCTAACACTTAGTAGGTGGGGTCAGTATGGAGGATCTCAAGGAGGGTTTCCATAATACTGTTTGACATTAGGTTTGACCCTGGGTGTTGTTTTGGAGCTAGCTCACTACACTCACTATCACCTATATCGACTCACAACCCTAAACCCTTACTTGTTAACTTTAATCCCTTGACATTTTGGGAGATTCATGTAGATGGTCCCCTAGACCCACTAGCCCTAGGCTAGGGTTTAGCTAAGACCAGTACATAGAGGACCCAAATTGGGATTTCATTGGTCCATAGCTCATGTAAGATGGTTGACACTTTAATTCTACCAAAGTTTCCAATTTGGCCTTTTTACCCCCAAACCTACCCAAATTACCTAAACACCCCCAAATCCCAAATTTGGCCAAAAATCCCAAATATTTGGCCAAAAATCCTCAAATTCACCCAAAATACCCAAAATTATTGAAAATCATCTCAAACCCTTTGAAAATACCCAATTTTCCCAAAACCACCAAAAATTGCCAAAATTACCAAAATACCCCCAAATTTGCTAAAAATTACAAAAATAACCTTGGCACTCCAAACTTTACCAAAACCTTAAAAATCATCTCAAGTGTAACCAAAACCAATTTGGACCCTCCAATTGGACACAAATTGGCCAATTTGACCATTTTGACCAAAACCCCCAATTTGTCTTTAAAGGCCCAATTTCCCTAAATTCAACCCAAATGTCCATCAATTTAGATCGAAATTCCATAAGTTTCAGATCGAAATTCCATAAATTTCAATTCTAAACTCAAATCAACCTTTCATATGACCAATCCAAACCAAATACAAGCCTAATTGGCCCATGCTTTGAGCTCAATTTTGATCCAAATCAAAACCCTAATTTTTACCATATGACTTAATCTCACATAATTTAACCCCATAGCCTACTCAATTTGCCCCAATTTGGATCCTAAACTCTTCATAAAACTCCTACACACCAAATTGAACTTTTAATTGGCCTTTTACAAGCCTCAATTCTACTTAATTTTAACTGAAGTCCAAAAATCCCCAAATTTGCTCGAGATTGGCTATGTCTCCAAATTCTATCAAATTGAATGCCCTAACCCCAAAATTGACACCCAATTTGTGTTAAAAACTCTTCATGAAAATCCTATAGACCATTTTCAACCATCAATTTGGACTTATCCCAACATTAGCCCAACCTAGACCCAAGTCTAGTCCAACATGCCCAAATTGACAAAAATCCAAAAATCTTTCAAATTGAGCTTCCAATTGACCTTAAAATTACTTCAATCCTTCACCAAAAATCTTTATGATAATCATCTACACAATTTTGATCAATCAATTGGGCTCAAAATTATGGTTATCCCAACCTAAACCCAACTTTTAGCCATTTGGACCCAAGTTGAACCCATGCACAAAAATTGACTTAACCATGTCTAAGCCACCAAATTAATGTCTACATAGCCACCAAATACACCCTATGGACCAGGCTA
>NW_018220212.1:71221-79089 GCF_001263595.1 Phalaenopsis equestris
AATATCTCCTTCATTATCACTTCCCCTTAGGAGTTAACCATCATTAGCAACTCCCTAGCCTCCCTGAACCAAGAAGTGACCATACTCTAGCCAGCCACCAGAAACAGTCACCCCAAGGGAGCCCCAAATGGCCAAAAACCAAAATTGAACTTCCCTGATTTGGCTCACTCCCATTGGCCATTAGGGCTGTCCTTCCCTCCACCTCAGCAAGCTTTAACACCCAACTCCAAGCCTTGAGCTCCACCAGACAGCCATGGCTTTAAATGAAGCTCTCCACATCTGAGGAAGAGTGTGCTTGGAACCTTAAGGAAACTCTGCTAATACCTCACCAGAGCTTCCCCAAACCATCCCAAGTGTAATCCCCTTGCTCTCAACCAATGATAGCCACCCCACAAAGCCAATTTCTTTACTGAAATTTGCCCCAAAACCAGGACAGATCTCTCCAAGCCTCCACAATTAACCAAACTCCAATTAATTGTGCGCACACCATCCCCACAGTGAAAAAAGTTGATTCCCCTGTCGGCACTATTTTTGGTGTGGGGTTTGCCTGTAAGAAGCTGTCGGTCTTAACTCTAGACCAACACTTGAAATCGAGCTTGATTCAATTCATACCTAGAAAATTTACCAAGGCTTGAGAATTTACCCGGAGGTTTGTTACGTCCAATCAAAGCTACCACAACCATCTAATTGAGGCCTCCCCTCTCAGAAAAAGGTATTGAACCTCAACCCTAATCTGATCAACCCGTATTGACCTCTAACTCTAACCCGAGCTTTTTTCGATTTTCCTTGTTTAACGGCTTGATTTCATGTTTGATAAACAACATGTATATGCTCGTATTAAGTAGATGAAATTTTAGAAACAAACCCCATGCATTTTGGTTGAGTCTAGGTTGAGATCTTAAGATTTTAGTGTGAACGGCTTACGGGTTATGTCACTTGGGGACGATAATGGAGAGCTATCTGATCGCGTGTGTATCCAACCAACAGAGGAGATCAAGCTAGACGAGTGGATGGGGGGGAAATAACGGATGGTACGTGAACCACGGGCGGCGTGGCAGCTGAAGTGGATGGCAGCGTCAAATGAGAGTGCGCCGCGTGTGAATTCGGAGTCATCGTAGGTCGCGTGTGAATTCGGAGTCGTCGTAGGATGAGTTAGCGCCACGCTGGATAAATAGAAAAATAGGGGTTTGTGAATTATTTTAAATGCCTAAACTTCAAAAATCAATACCTTTCTCCAGAAAAATTCTAAAAATAAAAGAAATATACTCTCTTGCTCAGTGAACAGAGGAGAGTAATGTAGACTAAAAATAAAAATTATTTTCTTACTCTCACATTTTTAATGGATTAAATACCATCTGTGGTCTTTTAATTCTCCATGACTAAACATTGCCCACCATGGCTTCAAAATTTTAAGGGTTTGTTCATCATGACAGAGGCTATGTCTTCTTATTTTTCCAAGGCCAGAGGACATTCCTATGCTCATATCCCTAATTTTCAAGTTAGAGTGATCTTTTTGACTTATTTTAATTATATAAATCAAAATATCACTTGGAAAATTATGGGAATAATTTTAGTAGGTTTCCTGTGGTCAGAGAAGTCTAGAAAAAATATTGTGATGTTTTGAATCATCTTGTACATTCCTATATTTAATTAAATGCATATACTTTATATTAATTTATGTAAATTAAATACTTATCAAAAATTGACAAAAGATTCTCTCCACTATCCATAAAAATCATGTTTACTCATTGCAAAGATTTAAAAAATTATTTGACTAAGTTTAAGCACCGAAGTTGATTTTCAAATTTTACAAAAATAATGAAACCTTGTATTTTTTTACAAAAATAATTATAATAAATTAAATACACTTGGAAAAATTATGAAAAGTTGTTTTCTAAGTTTCTTGTGATCAGGGGCACTTAAAAAAAATAAAAGTTATTTTTAGTAAAATATTTGATTTTTGAGCCTTCTTTTGTTTTTTTTAGTAAAATATTTGATTTTTGAGCCTTCTTTTAAACTTAAAATAATTAAAATAATTAAAAATACCTATAATACTAAAATACTTCAAAATGTGCTAAATTGCTCCCTGATCACTTGGGGCCTATTGAAATATTTTTCCTAATTTTTCGTGAATTAAAAAAAATTTTTAAAGGCTTAAAAGTGAATTTTCCTTTTTCTCCCATTAAAATAATTATAATAAATTAATTCAAAAGACGATGAAATTTTTCCTAAGTATTTCTCTGACCTAAGAAAACCTTTAATCATTTTCTCATAAATAAAAACTTCATTTTGAAAAGTTAAACAAATTAACTTTTGAAAATCATATTTTCTAAATTTAAATAATTATCTAAATTAAATTAAAATTTTGAGAGGTTCATATGTTCTACTCTAACATTATAATTACCTCATGAATATGATGCTTTAAACCCTCAAAGTCATTCGAGTTGTGTTTAATGAATCATGAGGTGAAGTGCTCTAAGGGCAAAGTTGAAATTTTAGACTTTGGTGCTCTAATCAAAACTTAGGATTAACCAAAGGGAAAATGGGTAATTTTGATCTTAATTAACATATTTGGATGTTTGAAATACGATAGGATTAAAAGGTAGAAACTCACTCACTACCCTTGCACAACATCAACAAAACCATAATCCTCCTAATCTTCATGACCTGGAAGTCAATTAAGATCAGACAATTCTTAAGTGATGAGACGATTCTTAAGTGATGGCTTAAGTCAGAAAGATTGAAATTCACTTTTCTTAAGCCCAAAGTTGAGGATGGTTTGACCATTTGATAAGAATACACATCACTGAAATCAAAATTTTGATAATCACCTTTTCACCTATCATGATTGTTAAAGGCTTAGTAGTGACATAGGCTCAATATATAAACTCAATTGATTTGATTTAAAAGATAACATAATTGGTGATTAACATCTTTAAACACTACAAGCCTGACCTTAATTGTGGGCACCATAATCTTAAATAACATTGACTTGCTTTAGGGGCACCCACTCACATAACTTTTAAGGGAAACATCAATTGACTAATTGAGTATCCTATCCTTGGGATAATTAAATTGCTAAGTTTGACTGAGCACTAAGCTAAGTTTGACTGAGCAACGGGGTAGTCACACTTTGACCTAAGATGATTAATGGAACAATATCATAAGTTCAGAAATGAACTCAAAGTAATTCAAGAGATCTTCAAAATAGTTCAAGGTCATACCCCGAGCACTTGGAAATCTTTTGGATATTTCGTAGGACAAATTAAACTTTTCATATTTTATTTTAAAATTATCCACTAGGATCTTCTAAGACTCAATAAAATCATAGCCTGGGGTTTGGTAGCTAAACATTCATCTACTCTTAAAATTTAAGTTCCTTGCAATATTATATACATGTCTTTCAAGTACTGTCCATCCAGGTGGTGGAACAAGAAGACTCGCCAGGTACGCTTTTACAATTTATAGTACCGTCTTTTCTTGTACTTTCCACACTGTATTTGTATACTCACAATAATTGCATGTTTAACAACAATGTCACCCTGCATGAAAACCAAAACTTCCATGACAGCCGTAAAACTAAAACTAAAACTAAAATCAACCAAGATAAAATTTATCTCCACAACATTCAAAATATAAGACAACTCAAAATTTAATCACAAAACAAAACAAAACAACAATTGCAACTAAATTAAGACGTCGCTATCGGATGATCGGGAATCCCTCGGAGGAGGTAACCTACATTTGCTAACGATACTTCCCATGGTCTAAATCAAAGTATGGAACTCATTAAGTTGAGTTTAATAAATTCATTTAGAATAAGTGAATCCAATAGAAAATAGTGGTACTAGAACGAGGGTACCATGGGATCCTAACCGGTGTCACTCTAATCAACTTTAATATGCCTTATAATATTTAAATGACCGTAACCATAGGGACATTTTATTTGACATCATGACTTCACACATTAGAAAACTTAAACTCATCACGACAAGGACCTTGGATCTAGCATCGTGGGCAGCAATACCATCTTCAACAACAAGATGATCTACAACAACATATCTTTCCTTAGAATTAAGTAACAAGCCATAGGACTTCAAGGTTGTTTGCTTATGCAACATAAATCCTCAACCTTATCTTTAGGCTTTTGTATAGCTCTATTGTACATAATAAGCCCTAACTCATCTTAGGATTCTGAGGTTGTAGTTTGTGACGACCTAAATCCTCACATCTTTTAGGCTATTTGTGTGATCATTTCACATAAATGTAAGCCCTAAAAAAATAAAATTTGTAGGATGAAACACTAAAATAATTTCTCCTCTAAACTAAAACCAAATATTAGGATAGCTTGGGAAGCCACTGAGGTTCTCCTCCAGATCTATGACATCCCCTAGTTCTTCCTCCTTTGGACTTTACAAAAAAATGTTCCAAATTGAGTCATTCCCCTTTCACACCTCTTTTTCCGATCTCATTAAAAAGTCCTATCCTTTTGACCTCTTTGAAGACAATATGTCCTAATTTTTATCGATTTTTTTCTTAGGTGACTTCGGTTATCTAAGATGTAATTAACTATAGGGGCTAGCCCTTATAGGAAGCTTTTCCGAACCCAACTTAATATAAACCTATTTAATTCTTCATATTAAATAGGGGAACTTGTCGACAAATAAAATGATCGACCTCACCCTTAAGTTTTGTGTTTATCTTTTGGGATAGATATAGGGTTTGAGGTATAGTGCTCTTTCATTTAAATTATGAAAAATATGGGGTAAGTTTGATTTCATATTTTTCTAAACTAATATGACCTTATGAAACACTTTATTTAACAATAAGAATTGATACATTAGAAAACCTAAACTCACCATGACGAGGAGCTTGGGGTTAACATTGTGGGCAACACGACTATCTTCAACAGTAAAAAATGTCTACACCAGGTAAACCATTTCTTTAGAATTAAACAACAAGTCATAAGATTTTGAGGTTCTCCGCCTAGTACAACATAAATCCTTAACTTATCTTTAAGCCTTTATATAGCTCTACTGTACAATATAAGCCCTAACCCGTTTTAAGATTCTAAGGTTGTCATTCGTTATGACCTAAATCCTCATATCTTTCAGGGTATTTGTGTAATTATTTCACACGAATGTAAACCCTAAATAAAAAAATTGGCAGGATGAGACATTTAAATATTTCTCCTCTAAATTGAAACCAAATCATAGGATAGCTTGGGAAGTCACCGAGGTTCTTGTAAATATCTATGACATCCCCTAGTTCTTCTTCCTTAGGATTCTAAGAATAAATATTCCAAATTTGAGTCATTCCCATTTCACACCTCTTTGTCTGATCTCATTGAAAAGTCTTAATCCTTTGACCTCTACGAAGACAATATCTCTTAATTTTTATTGAGATTTTTCTTAGGTGACGTCGGTTACCCTAGATGTAATAAACTATAATGGTTTGCTTTTATAGGAAACTTTCAAGAACCAAGCTTAATATAAACCCTGTTTAATTTTTCAAATTAAATAGGGGAACTTGTCCGCTTATAAAAAAATGGTTTTGCAGACCAAACGAATGTCATATATTTCTTTGTTTATTTGACGAGCCTCACTCTCAAGTCTTGTGTTTATCTTTCGAGATACATACATAGCATGAGGTGTAGTGCTTTTTCATCTAAACTTTGAGAGATATGGGATCAGTTTGATATATTTATATATATATATATGTAAATTAAAATGCCTTTCCGAAGTGGGCGATGGGATTTCAATTCTGGTAACCGACAGCTTCTAATGGGCAACTCCATAACCAAAAATAGTGCCGACAGCAGCTCATCTATGAAATTCTCTTCAATGAGAGGTTGAGCGCGCTCTGGTCTTGATGAGGTTCTGGTCTCGATGATATGGATATCCATGAAATCTTCCTCGAGGTAATCATTGAAGTCAAAATCTTCATCATCATCATCATCAATAGAAACTCCATGTTCTCGGGCCAACTCGAAAATCTCAACTTTGAGCTTTTCGACCTTTTCTTCAATTATTGATTCATGTAGCATCTTGAGATCTGGAGGACTTTTCTGGACATCCTCCACTCCTTTCTCCATCTCGCTAGCAATTTCTGCGACATTGTTGGATACTTCGGACCTAGGCTTCATTCCATGATCTTACCCTGCGGGCTTATTGGACCGTATCGGTACGGCAACCTTGGGTACCCATACATTTTTCATTGACGGTGGTGTCTTGAGATGGAGTGTCTCAACATAAACATCAGCATTTCGAAGAGAAGTATGCTCCCCATGGTGCGAACCAAATAAGGTACTGGGTAACCTCTTCGTCTTTTCCTTCAAATTTTTAAGAATATCCTTATGACTAGTAATCGGTATAATTCTTGGACCCAAACGTGACTTAACTGGTCGACGTCCTGCGGGTCTAGTGGCAGTAGAATCAGTAGTAACAATGGTGGTATCAACTCTGCTTACCAAGCAGAACCTGACAGGAATGCAAACAGGCAAAGCTTCAGTTAATTTCTGAGATTTTTTGGTAGCTCTAATATCCCTTAGAATTTCTTTCTTCATGTAAGGGGATACTGCACGTCCCACTCATTTGAGTAACTCGCCAACTAAACAACTTTCTTTGTCAACTAGTTTTTGAAAAACTGTACTGACTTGAGTGATAGGAGCAGGCTTCTTAGTCTCCCCACCATGTCCATGAGGTGACGATAAAGTAGCGGCAATCTTATAGATATTCTCATACCCATTAGTATCCATTAAGGGATGGAACCTACTCCCGTACAGAAGTCGATAAGTTTCCGGCAATGCTGACTCATCCTGGAGAGGAACTTCATCAACAGGTACTTCCTTAGGAATCTGGGCTTTAGTAGCCCTTCGAACCTTCTGGCTGCAGTTTCTCCTTTGGGTTCGGGTTAACGATGCAATCTTTGAACTTGATTCGATTTCAAACACTGACGGCGGGATAACCAATCCCTCAGACGGGTCTTCAATTATCATAACTTTTTTCCCTTAGCAGAAACGGGAACAACATTTTTGGTAGGTGTCATGGTGGCAGTAGTCTTGACCTTCTTATAAGAAAGGAAGTCCTTAGGGCAGTTCAAGTCAGATTCAGCAGACAGTTGCAGAACCACTGGAGCGGCGACTTTCATTATGACAAATGAGGCTTTCCCAAGAACGACCTCAAGATCTTTACATTCGACTCCAAACTTGATGGTGGGGGCAACATTGCGGACATCGCGGCTCGTCGGCAGGTTGCAGGAAAAAGTGAGTGTCGAGAATTTCATTGTAGCAGCTTCAGAAAAAAGAAAGATCTAGGGTTAGTTATTTGTTCAATACCTCGTAATCTTAGTGCAAGCACTACAAATTAACAGAGGTCGATCTGTAGACCAGGTAAGTTTTTATTTAATATTTGGAAATTTCAAAACTTAGTCAAAATAGTTTGAAAGTAGAAAGATTTAATTAATATAAGGAAAATTAAAGAGCACGCGCAGTGACCGCAACTTTATATATGCTTAAAAATATAAGATAAATATGGACGTAATAAATATTCAATAATTGTAAAGTCACACTTATCAACGCAAGTATACGTATCGCTCAAGTAATATAGGGCTCTAATGGAGTCTTAGATATCGATCCCACAGGGAGTAAGTTTAGAACTACAAATTGAGATTTTAGAAAAGCAATACTTTAATCACAACAACGAAGTTCAAATTGCTTATCTGTCACTAATAGGAAATTGAAATAAATATGTAATTTTAACTATTGAATTACTAAATATACTAATGAAGGTACAAATGTGATATTCAATATATAAGAAAGCATCCTTCTCTTTGTCAAGAAATTATAGTGAATGGATAAAATAAATTGG
>NW_018220212.1:79366-93527 GCF_001263595.1 Phalaenopsis equestris
CTTTTAACAAATCAATTGGCCAGATTGAAAGTAAATTAAGATCAAAGTGAAAAGATCATCACAATTTCTTAAACATTTTCATGGCTTCACCAATTCAAATCACCATTTTACAAATCTCAAGACTAGGAGAAAGACAGAGAAAACTACTCAGATCTCATGGGGAAAACACAACAAAACTCAGAATTCATATATAAAATCAAAGTCATACAAACTACAATAATAAATAAACTTATCTCTAATTTCTCCCCAAGTAAAACTCCTCGAAGTTCCTCTGAATCTCTTCATTTCTTTACAGCACACAAAATTCCTCTTCGAAGCAGCAAGGAGGAATAAATTTCTCACCTTCCCTCCACTCATACAATCTCTCGAAGAATTCCTCACAATTTTTACACACTATTGGAACCTATCTAACCTCCAGGAACTCTCTCCCCCTTCCAGAACTTCTCAATTTTTGGCCAAAATATTCTTTTAAAGTTGTGGATGAGCTTTAACAAGAGTTGCCTAAGCATCCCTTCAAAATTTGGCCTTATCCAAAGCCTGATTGAGCATAACCGCCGAGCTCGCTGTCGGCGGCCTCGAGGGCGGCATCGGTGGACCTTCTTAATGAATTAATTCTAGAGTCTCGGGAAAATCTCACCATCGGCGGGGTCGATTGCGCCGTCGGCGCCCTAGTTCAATTTTGCGCATTTTGGTCCTTTTTGCTCAAAATTCGCTCCTTTTTGCATCTTTTTGCTCCAATGACCCTAATTCATCATTCCTGCAACAAAACATCAAAAATACATTTTTTTTAAGTGCAATATCATCAAAAACAGTATAAAATATGTATGAAAATCTCAACATATTTTCCTCTGGTCACGCAGCATGACACAGTTCTATTTAACTTGCAAAATGGCAAATCAAACTCAAAAGGGAAAAAGTGAAGTTCAGGACCCAGTGCGGGAGTAACTTAACAACGCACAATGCCCAGGTGGAACTAGCCCAACACACCTATTGGGATTCTGAACCCACACAAAGATTAAAAAGTCCTTAATGGCCTTCTGAACCTCCCTATTCAAAGGTGATTGAACAGACGGTCCCGAAGTCGAAAGAGTTTACGGTACTTTCCCAAGACAGAAATGGGTAAAGAATGTCAACTGAATAACCCCTATGTACGCAGCGCTGTGTACGTCTTATGTACACAAATATTTTCCCCTTGAAAGAAACCTTTATGCACGAATTTTTTTATTTTAAAATTAGGATAATTGGGTCCATAAGGGACGTAGACACATTACCATTATTATGAGGATAATATTTCTTGATTTAAATGGAGAGAAAATCTAATCCCCAGCTGTGGAGTTGCCCGTTGAAAGCTGTCGGCACTATTTTGGGTGTGGAGTTGCCCGTTGAAAGCTGTCGGTCACCGGAATCGAAATCCCGTCACATGCTTCAGAAAGGTATTTTAATTATCATATATATATATATATATATAAGTTTAGAAAAACATGAAATTAAACTGATCTCATATATTTTATAGTTTAAATGAAAGAGCACTATAACTCAAACCCTGTATCTATCCCGATTGATAAACACAAGACTTGAGGATGAGGCTCAATCAAATAAACTAAGAAATATATGACATTTATTTGGTCTGTGAAACCAATTTAATTATAAGCCGACAAGTTCCCCTATTTAATAAGAAGAATTAAATTAGGTTTATATTAAGTTGGGTTTGGAAAAGCTTCCTATAAGAGCAAGCTCTTATAGTTAATTACATCTTAGATAACCAAAGTCACCTAAGAAAACTCTAGATAAAAATCAGGAAATATTATCTTCAAGGAGTTCAAAAGGATAGGACTTTTCAACGGATCAGACATAGAGGTGTGAAAGAGGAATGGTTCAATTTGGAACATTTATTGTAGAACCCAAAGGAGGAAGAACTATGGGATGACCTAGATCAGAGGAGAACCTTAGTGACTTCCCAGTCTATCCTATTGTTTGGCTTTAGTTTTGAGGAGAAATTATTTAAATGTTTCATCTTATCAATTTTATTTGTTAGGGGTTAAATTCGTGTGAAACGATCACACAATTATTCAATTTTATTTGTTAGGGTTTAAATTCGTGTGAAACGATCACACAATTATCTTGGAAGATGTGAGGATTTAGGTCGTGATGAACAACAACGTCAGAATTCTAAGATGAGTTAGAGCTTATATTGTACAATAGAGCTATACAAAGGCATAAAGATGAGTTGAGGATTTATGTTACCTAAGCAAACCACCTCAAAGTCTTATGGCTTATTGTTTAATTCTAAAAAAGATATGTTGTTGTAGATCCTCTTGCTATTGAAGATGGTTGTGTTGCCCACAATGCTAGCTCCAAAGTCCTGCCATGACGAGTTTAAGTTTTCTAATGTGTCGAGTTATACTGTTAAATCAGATTTCCCTATAGTTATAGTCATTAAATGTTATGGAGCATATTAAAGTTGATTAGAGCAACCTGGTTAGGATCCTACAGTTCCCTCATTCCGGTACCACTATTTTCTTTCGAATTCACTTAGTCCAAATCAATTTACTAAACCAATTTACTAAACTCAACAAACTCAACTTAATGAATTCTGTACTTTCATTTAGACCGTGGGAAGTCTCGTTAGCAACCATAGCTTACCTCCTCCGAAGGATTCTTGATCATCCGATATAGACGTCTTAATTTAGTTGCAATTGTTGTTTTGTGATGTTTATGGTTAAATTTTGAGTGTTAAATTTTGAGTTGTTTGAGTTGTCTTATATTTTGAATGTTGTGGCGGTGAATTTTATCTTGATTGATTTTTAGTTTTTGTTTTGGTTTCATGGCTATCCTAGTAGTTTTGGGTTTTATGCAGGGGGGAATCCATGTTTAATATTCACATCGTTGTTTAACATGCAAGTTTATAAGTATAAAAGTGCAGTGCAAAAAGTAAAAGAGGAAACGGTACCGTAAATTGTAAAAGCATACCTAGCGAGTCTACTCGTTCCACCACCTGAAAGGCCAGTTCTTGCAAGGCATCTATATAATGTTACAAGGAATTTAAATTGCATTAGTAGATGAAGGTTTAGCTACCTAAACCCAAGTTATGATTATATTGAATCTCAAAAGATGTTAGTGGCTGATTTTGGAACAAAATATGGCAAGTTCAATTTATCCTTCAGAATGTTCAATAGATTTCAAAATGCTCAAGGCATTACCCTAGATCACCTTGAAGATCTCTTGAAATGTTTCGAGTTCATTTTGGACTTATCATATTATTCCATTAATCATCTGAGTTAAAGTGTGACTACTCCGTTGCTCGGTGAAACTTGATAGTTAAACTATCCTGAGGATAGAGTACTCAATTAATCAATTAATGTTTCATTTAAGAGTTATGTGAGTGGATGCCCCTAAGGCAACCTTAGGTCATTTAAATATTAGGTGCCCACAATTAAGGTAAGGCTTGTAGTGTTTAAAGATGTCAATCACCCATCATATTATTTTCTAAATCCGATTAATTGAGTTTATACATCGAGCCTATGTCACTACTAAGCTTTGGGCTTAAGAAAAGGAAATTTTCATCTTTCCTACTTAAGCCCATCACTTAAGAATCATTTGATCTCAGTTGACTTCCAAGTCATGAAAATTAGGAGATTTATAATCTTGTTGACATTGTGCGAAGGTGGTGAGTGAGTTTCTACCTTTTATTTCCATTGTATTTCAATCACCCAAACATGCTTATTAAGATCAAAATTACCCATTTTCCCTTGGTTAATTCTAAATTTTTATTATGGCACCAAAGTCTAAAATGATTATTTTGCCCTTGGGGCACATCACCTCATAACTCATTAAACACAACTTAAATGAATTTGAGAATTTAGAGTGTCATATCCATCAGGTAATTACAATGTTTAGAGGAGAATATGTGGACCTCTCAAAATTTAATTTAATTTAATTATTTATTTAAATTTAGAAAATAAGATTTTTTAAAAATTAATTTATTTGGCTCCTCAAGATAAAGATTTTTATTTACGAGGAATTTATTAGAAGTTTCCCTAAGTTAGAGAAATACTTAGGCAAAATATCATGGTCTTTTCAATTAATTTATTATAATTAATTTAGTGGGAAAATGAGGAAAATCCACTTTTAAACCTTAAAAATTTGTTTTTAACTTATAAAAATTAGGAAAAATATTTTGATGAGTCCCAAGTAATTAGAGAACAATTAGGCACATTTTAAAATATTTTGACTTTTTTGGATTTTTTAATTATTTTAATTATTTTAAATTCAAAATAAGGCTAAAAAATTAAGTTTTTTTTTCAAAAAGTAACTTTTATTTTTCCTAAGTACTCCTAATCACAAGGAACTCAGCAAACCACTTTTCATGATTTTCTCAAGTGTATTTAATTTATTATAATTATTTTTGTACAAAAATACAAGATATATAAAAATATAAGGTTTCTTTGAAAATCAACTTTAGTGCTTAAAATTAGCCAAATAATTTTTAAATTTTTGTAGTGAATAAACTTGATTTTTATAAACAATATGGGATTAATTTTGTCATTTTTTTTAAATATTTAATTTACATAAATTAATATAAGATATTTTCACTTAATTAAATATATAAATTCACAAAGTAATCCAAAGCATCAAAATATTTTTCTTAGACTTCTCTGACCACAGCAAACCTACCAAAATTATTCTCATAATTTTCCAAGTGATATTTTGGTTTATGTAATTAAAATAAGCCAAAATAGTCACTCTAGCTTGAAAATTAGGGATAGAAGTATAGAGATGCACTCTAACCTTGGAAAAATTTGAGAACGCTCCCTCTATGATGGAATAATGAACCCTAAATGTTTCAAGCCATGGTTAGCAATATCTAATCATGGAGAATTAAAATACCACTGAGGGTATTTAATTCATTAAAAATCATATGTTTTCCAAATAATTTTTATTTTTTGTCCACATTACTATCCTTGTCCACATTACTGTCCTCTGTTCACTGAGCAAGAGGGTATTTTTCTTTTATTTTTATGATTTTTATAGAAAAAGATATAGAATTTTGAAGTTTAAGCATTTGAAATAATTCAGAAAATCCATTTTTTTCTAGTTATCCGCAGGGCGCCACCTCGACCTTTGGCGGCTCTGAACTCACACGTGGAGCACTCACATTGGTTATTCTTTCTACCTTGGCATGCCACGCAGTTTGCCTTTTCCCACCGAGAGTTGATCCTGCTCGATCTTCTCCATCCATTGGACACACGCGCGATCAAATGGCTCTCCGTTATCGTCCCTAAGTGACCTAATCTGTATGTCGTTCACACTAAAACCTTAAGATCTCGAGCTAGAGTCAGCCAAATCGCGTGGGGTTTGTTTCTAAACCTTCATCTACTCAAGACGAACACATCTATATGATTAATCAAGTATGAAATCAAGCCATTACAAATGGAGAATCAAATAAGCTTGGGCTAGGGTTAGAGCGCAATACCTTTATCTGATAGGGGAGGCCTCAATCAGATGGGTGTGGTAGCTTTGATTGGGTCCAACAAACCTCTAGATCAAGTCTCAAGCTCTAGTGAGTTGTCTAGGTATGAATTCCATCAAAGTGGATTTCAGGTGTTGGTTTAGAGCTAGATTAGAGGCGATTTGAGAGGAGGATTTTATAGGGAATCAACTTCTCTTGCCATAAGGATGGTGTATGCATGAGAAATTTGATTTTGGTGGACTGTGGAGCTATGGAGAATTTTGTCCTGGTTTTGGGCAAAAATTTGAGCTTAAAATTGGGCTTTCACAATGGGGATCAATTGGGGAAAATGGTGGCAATGAGATTAGGAGTCCTTGGAGAGTGTCTGAGAGCAGTTAGACAGAGTTTCCTTAAGAATTGTAGCACACTCTTCTCTTTGGCCATAGAGGAGATGATTAAATAGAGGAGCTAAAAAATGCATTAGGGTGTCTGTCAGGGCGTGAATTCAGGTGCAAATTAGTGCTTAGGTGGAGGGCTGAGAAGGTCTAAAGATCAATTATGGTGAGCTTGCCCCCAAGGTTGAAATTGGGTTTGATTTAGGGGGGTTGGCCCTCAGTTTTGCAGCTTTTTGGCCACTAGGCTAGCCGGCAGGGCCATGGGTGGTGGCCAGAGGGTCAGGTGAGCCAGTGGGTGGGTTAATTATGATTAACCCTCAATGGCAAGTGATGATTGAGGAGATATTTGGTTAAGGCCCATAAATGGGATAAGATCCCTTAAATTAGGGGAATCTGGGTCCATAGCTTACTTGGGTGGTTTAAGAGGGTTTAACCTGGCCAATAAGGTGTGCTTAGTGGCTGTGGAAACCTTAATTTGGTGACTTTAGGATGGCTAAGTCAATTTTGGTGTATGGGATTAGTTTGGGTCAACATGGCTAAAAGTTTTGTTTGGGTTAGGCTAGCCATTACTTTGAGTTCAATTGATGGGTCAACATTGTTTATATGATTTTCATGAAGGTTTTTGGTGAAGGAATGAAGTAATTTTGAGTTCAATTGGAAGCTCAATTTGAAGGATTTTGGGATTTTGGTCAATTTTGGCATGTTGGACTATACTTGGGTCTAGGTTGGGCTAAGGTTGGACTAAGTCCAAATTGGGGGTTTAAAATGGTCTATAAGAATGTCATGAAGAGTTTTCAACATAAATTGGGTGTCAATTTTAGGGTTAGGGCATTCAATTTGGTAGCAATTAGAGACATAGCCAATTTGGGACAAATTTAAGGATTTTTGGAATTGGGTTAAAATTGAGTGCAATTGAGGCTTTACCAAGGATAATTAAAGGTTATATTTGGTGTGTAGGATTATTATGAAGAATTTAGGATCCAAATTGGGGGAAATTTAGTAGGCTACGGGGTTCAATTTTGTGGGGTTAAGTCATATGGTTAAAATTGGGGGTTTTGATTTGGATCAAAATTGAGCTCAAATCATGGGTCAACTAGACTTGAATTTTGTTTGGATTGATCATATGAAAGTTTAATTTGAGTTTAGGATTGAAATTGATGGGAATTGGGGCCCAATTGATGGACATTTAGGATGAATTTGGGGAAATTGGGCCTTTAAAGGCAATTTGGGGGTTTTGGTCAAAATGGTCAAATTTGTCAAATTGGGTTCAATTGGTGGGTCCAAATTGGTTTTGGAGACATTTGAAGTGATTTTGGTTGTTTTGGGAAAGTTTAGGGTGCCATGGGTATTTTTTAAAATTTTAGCAACTTTGGGGGTATTTTGGTAATTTTGGAATTTTTGGGTGGATTTGGGCAATTTGGATATTTTGAAATTTTTTGAAATGATTTTTGAAGAATTTTGGTTATTTTGGATGAATTTAGGGATTTTGGTCAAATTTAGGGTTTCAGGGCATTTAGGTAATTTGGGTGGATTTAGGGAAAAAGGCCAAGTTGGAAATTTTGGTAGAATTAGGGTGTCGACAACCTTATATGAGCTATGGACCAATGAGATCCCCATTTGGGTACTCTATGTACTAGTCTTAGCTAAACCCTAGCCTAAGGCCAATGGGTCTAAGGGACCATCTACATGAGTCTCCCAAAGGATCAAGGGATCAAAGTCAACAATTTTGGGTTTAGGGTTGGGAGTGGATATAGGTGATAGTGAGTGCAAGTGAGTGCCCTAACTCCAGACCAACACTTAGAGTCAGCCCTGAGGTCAAACAGTCCTATGGGGGCTCATCTTGACTCCCCCATATTGACCCTACCTACTAAGTGCTAGAGGTTAGGACCAATATGTGGAACTTCAAGTTGAGCAAGGAAGAGTTTGGAATTTCTAAAGGTGAGGGTTCCTTTTCTAGTTTTCTAGGAATAGTCAACAAGAAAATCCTATGGATAGACCTTAGGCTACTAAAGAGGGAAAACTAAACCTCATCAAAAGTGAGGTCAACAGCGCCGACGGCACCAAAATGTGCATCGTCGGCACCTGCTATATAGACCATGGTGCCGACAGTGCCATCAGGAGTACTGACAGCATCTCGAGTAGTTTCACGTGTTCAAAGCATATTCGGCAGACTTTAGCAGGATTTTGTTCCTAAATAACCACCGAGATGTGTTTTTTAAAGCCTAAAAACTTGCTTGGATGACCAAAAACTTCTTAATTTTGAATTCCATGGCTTCCAATTCCAAAAATACTTCAAGGTATGGAGTTTTCAATAGAAGAAAGTTTAACAATTTTGACGCACAGAGATTATACGACAAAGTCATTACGAAAAAATGACTTATCAAGGAGAGAGGCTTTGTCAATCATGGATTGAGTAATCCAAGTTCAGAGATTGAAAAAATCATTGTACAGAGGCGTTAGGAAGTTCTATGCTACACTACCGCTGCAGTTGTTGTACTAGTGGTAAAAAAATTCTATGCTAACTTACATGGAATTACCCAAAGAGTCCTCTTTGTTTGAGGTAAGGCTATACCATTTACTCCAGCTCGAATTAATGATTTTTATATGATAGAAAACGTTCCAATCTATCATTTTACAAATTTTATTCCGACGAGAGATATGATGCAAGATTTATATAATTTTTTGACAGATGAAAATGATAATTGGGGAATCAGAGATGAGAGATATGTTAGTTTCTCTGCTTCGCTGCTTAATCCAATATCATATCTGTAAAATTACTCCCTACCATGAAGATTAGTAGAGTTACAAGAGAAAGTGTCATTTTAAACTATTGCATTCAAATGGAAAAACCCTTTGATATGGGATCGATTATTTTCAAATTTGTTATGGGTATTATTATGAATGAGCCAATATATGGACTCGGGCATCCTTTAACAATTTTCTTACTTTGCAATCAATCTCAAGTTCCATATAAAAGTTGGGAGAAAGTTTTATTACCTTAGGAGCCCATGATTCATATTGATGATAATTATATTGGGAATGGAAATGAAGCATTAGATTTTATTTTGGATCATTCAGCATATACTTCAACACCATTTATGCCACAAACAGTTGGAAGTTCAATATCTTTGGAGAAGAAAATGAAGAAAATAGAAAGAAAACTTCAGAGTATTACGAATGCAATTGGAAATCTTAACTACCTTTTTTATTACCTAGATTAGAGGATGAAGGAGAACTTTGATCATACTGAAACTATTGAAGCAGGATTGGTGCAGATGTTCAAGAAAAATGGATGGATCGATGAAAATTTGACTGATCAATTCCTGTACCGACCCTTCTACATTTTGTACGTCCATTACCAGTCTATGGGAGATATTATATGGGAGTACGTCCATTACCAGTCTATGGGAGATATTAGAGGAGGAGAAAGTGCTGAAGATGAAGCAGAAAAATTGAATACTTTAATGTAATTATGTATTTAATGTAATTATGTATTTAATGTAATTATGTGGATTTGATTTACTTTACTTTGCTTTAGAACTCTATTGACTTTGATTATGTATATAGTTTTGTGTCAGCCTTCTAGTGTTGTGGCTTAATTTTGACGCTGAATTATAATTTAGTTTGTTTTATGGATGTGAAAGTGTGATTAGAAAAATGTATTTGTAAAAAGTGTATTTTCATATATAAAAGTTAGTTTGGTATTGTTTGTGAAAATTTTTGTTTGTAAATTATTTTAAGATGAAAACTAGTGTTCAAAAAGACTAAATAGACTTTGGAGTAAATTGAAAGAAAATTGAAATTAGTGAAAATAGAAAAATAAATTTTTGGCAACTAGCACCGGCATGGGTGCCGACAGCTCCCTCGACCCAAAAACCACTCAAACACCCTTAAAATTTGTGATTTGCACACTAAAATGCCATTTTTCCCTTTTAGTCACCTTCAACCTCTGGTTTTTGCACCTAGGGCATGCTTTTGCTCTGATTTGAGGCAATTTTAAGGCAAACAAAGTTCGGATTTCATCTTCTCTAGGCAAGAGCTACACTTTGAACTCAAACAAGAGCTACCTAGGCAAGAGCTACACTTTGAACTCAAAATTTTTTATTTTCACCAAAGATTTATCTTACAATGCCAAGATCCAAAATTTTGAAATTTTTTAGGAAGATTTTAAGAAAATCCTTTGGTGAAGAACTCTTACTTAGTAGACTTAAGTTTAAAATGTTCCACATTGTGCTTTTCGGTATTTTTTGGGAATTTATTTGGATTTTATCAATTTTTTGTAGATTACCATGGCACCAAGATTGAGCAAAGGAAAGAGAAAGTGGATTTTGATGATCAAAAGTTTTTCAATTATATGGCCAATATTTGCTTCAATAGTTTACTTACAACTAAAAAAGTGATTCCGGATCGAGGATTTAAAAATCCGGGTGGAGAAGTTAAAAGAATAATCAAAGCTCAACAGTGGGAGAATTTTTATTACTTTACTGTCGAGGCTATTATTGGTGTAGTGATGGAGTTCTATGTCAATTTTAAGGAGACTTCTGAAGACTATGTGTTTGTTCATGGGAAAATGGTAGAGTTTACTCCAAGGAAAATTAATGAATTTTATCAGTTAGAAGATGTGTAGAGCTGCCAATATAAATCATTTTCTGCTACGAATGAGGCTTTAGATGAAGTTATTTCTTTTCTTACTGATGAAAGAGGAGCTTGGAAGGTGAAGAATAATGTTACGGTAAACTTTCCTCTTTCTATGTTAAATGTAGTATCTACGGCCTGGCACTACATTATTTCTGGTAGAATGATACCAACAAATCATCATAGTGAGGTTACAAAGGATGGAGCCATCCTAAATTTCTGTATCTAGCAGGTGATGAGGATAAATGTAGTATTTTTAGAAACACTCGATCTATTGCTTTGGGAGAGACTACTGGTGGTTTCGCACACCCTGCCCAAATCTTCACACTATGTGAATAGGCAGAAGTTGATTTTAGAGTGGTTGAGGAGAAGATCAAACCTCTAAAACCTATTGGGCCTACCAATATAAAGACTTATGAATCTCATGTTGGATGGAGATCTGGAAGTAGGACTGGGTATATTCCTTCTACTTTAAGTAATACTTCTAGTACCCCTACTATCCAGGAACTTATGGAGCAAATGATGATCCAACAGGGAGATATCTTGAGACTGGAGAGTAGAATGGAAAATATGGAGGTCGGTAACATTTAAGTTTTTGATTGAAAATGATCCTGAAAAAGAAAAGAAAAAGATGTGAGGAGAAGCTTGAGGAGATGTCTAATTAAAATTGGCTTCAATTGAATCAACTTAAAGAAGAAGGCTTGGCTACATTTTCTAAACTTATATTTCAATATTAGCATATTTAGTAGTAAAGTTTCATGAAAAACTATTTCATATGGATATTCTAAGTGGCTTTAATATGAATAATTTGTGATTTTTCTTGAAAAGAATAGAGAATCAGAAATCTTAGACTTGACTGCTAGAAATTCTTATACCTTTAGTATTAACTAGAGTTATTTTACATTTTTCTTAAGTTATGATATTGTATTTGGTGGACTAAAATATAGAAATCTAGAAGTTAAAATATTTGCCACTAGTCATATTTTTGTATGTAGTAAAACAGTTACTTAAGGATAAGTAACATTTAAGTTTGAAGGATTTTGATACACCAAAAATATATGCATTTTTAGACACATATTTATACTCATTTTTTGTGATATTGCCATTTTTTGTGATATTTTTTTAATTTTTTATTGCAGGTTATTGATTTTTAGGACTTGGAGTTCGAGGACCGAGAAGTTTCATCTTATGTTTAGGCTGGAAAAGTGTCAAACTTATGGCTGAATTTTTGAAAAAAAAATTTCAGCGTCGATGGCTTCAGAAAGGGCGTCGACTGTGCCATTTGACAAAGAGCACGAATTTAATTAAATGGCCACCAATGCTGACGGCAGCAGTGTCGGTGCAGACCCTGTTTCTATAAGATTTGACAAATTTAGATGCTTCTTGAAGAGTTTTTGGATGCACCTATTGGAAGACCAACCTTAGGCTCTATTTAGAGTTGAAATTGATCAGAAAAGAGGCCCTGTGCATCTCTTCGCACTCCTCCGCTCGCTCTTCGCATCTCTACGCCCCCCTTCGTGCCACTTTGCATCCTTCCACACCATTAGTGATTTGTTTTATTTATAGTTTTGACTTTTTGTGGTGAGTTTAAGTGTGAATTCTTCTCTAAGAGTTTTAGAGAGAGAGAGAAGTGAGATATTTCTTCCTACATTTCCTAAGAGAGGCTATAAGGGATTTGTTTTGAGAAAGAGTTTCAGATAAGTGTTGTTTACTTATTATTGTTGTATGAACTTTCTTTTATATATGATATTTGTGTTTTGCGGTATCTTTCTCATGAAGTCTGAGTAGTTTCCTTTATCTTTCTCCCTACTCTGAGATATGGTGAAATGAAGAGATAATTAGGATGTGTCAATGTTAAAATATAAAATATATTGTGATGGCTTTTCAACTCTGCTCTTAATTTACTTTTTGATCTGTCCAATTGAATTGTTAAAATATGTTGTGAAACATACGATCCAAGAAATGGAGTATGAGTTCTACAACAGAGTGAGAATCACATTTAAGTCCATGAAGGAGTATTTCGTTCATGGAATTAAGTGCAAATAAATAGGGAAATATACATTGTTGGGTGTATAATTGGAGATTTTTAGGGTGACAGACTAAAATCCCCAATTTGATCTTAATGTTTAAGAACTAAAGCGAGAGTTAGCCTTCAGGGGAAGAGAAGTGGGAGCTATAGAGTGGGAGCCAGTATCCTCCTAGCCTAGCCCTGGATTTAGAGACTAAAATTTTCTATAACACTGAATCAGGGTAGAGAATTAAAATTGCTTTTATTTGGCACAATACAAGTTTAAACATTTATCTCATCTCATTTCACAAAAAACTCATTATAGTGAGAAAGATGGTTTTTCATATTAGAAAACTTCATCACATAAATATAGTTTAGTAGTTGCTATTTTAAACTTTGTATTAAAAGCTATTTTAAACTTTGCATTAAAATTTTGCTAGTAGTTAATAATTTAGTTTTGATAGTATCTCAAACATTTGAAATTAGTGACAGTAATTTTCTTTTATTTCTGTGAATTTCCTAGTTAATTTATCATTTCAAATTTAAACCTTCGTCGTGGGATTGATATTTGGTACTTAAATAGAAATTCTTATATTATCTGATAATGATACGTATACTTGCGTAGAATCCCAACATTCAGTGCTTAACATTATTATTCATAAAATACCACATCAAGTTTTTGGCACCATTTAAAAGCGAAGTCAACTTTAAAAATTTTACACAACTATATTTTTTGTGATATCAGTACTTTTAGAGAGAAGAAGGAGAGGAGTTGTAGTAAGTGAGTAGAGAGTATTTTAAGAAAAAGAAAGAGAAGAGATTCAAAGGAACTTCAAGAGTTTGGTGGAGAGGATTTGAGATAAGTTTTTATCATTGTGACTACATTTGATTTTAATTTAGACTTCTTGTTTGTTTGCATGATTTCTACTTTCAAATTTAAGTGTGTTTGTGTTTTCTTCACGAATTTTGAGTGTTTCTCTTTATCTTTTCCTTAAAATGATAACTGATTAATTATTTGACGGAAGTTGTGTGAAGTATTAATCTTTAATGTTGGAATAAGTCATGATGATTTTAAAACTTTGTACTTCATTTACTTCTTGATTTGGTCAATTAAGATGTTAATATTTGTTGTGAGAACATGTAAGATCCAACATGATATTGTCTCAGCCAACTAATGATAAGAATCACATGAGATTGTATGGATGAGAATGTAATTCATGTGATTGAGTGCAAATAAATAGGCAAATAAAAATAAATATGGAAATAAACTTTTAAAGAATGTAAAATTAGAGGACTTTAGAGCGATGGGCTAAAGCCCCCAATTTGGTTTATAGTTTTCAGTTTTGATACGAGATGTTAGCCCCCATGTGGACGAAGGAGAGGGAACTCTAGAGTGAGAGCTAGTATCTTCCTTACCTAGCTCATCCTTAAGACTATTCAAACTTTAAATTAGTCAATGTTCTTTATAGCAACTCTAGTAAGGGTAAAGAGTACTGTCGGCACTATTTTTTTGGTGTGGGGTTTGCCCGTAAGAAGCTGTCGGTCATCGGAATTGAAATCCCGTTGCCCGCTTCGGAAGGACGTTTTTTTTAAAAAAATTTTAGTTTTGAAAAAGATGAAGTCAAACTGACCCCATAATTTTCATAGTTTAGATGAAAGAGCACTTTATCTCAA
>NW_018220212.1:98417-118960 GCF_001263595.1 Phalaenopsis equestris
TTAGGTAATTTGGAGGTGCCTAGGGGCAAAATACCAAGTTAAGCATTTCAGATAGAATTAGATAAATGTCTATTCTAAATGAACCATGGATTAATGTATTGTGAAGATATGGTGTACCCTAGTTCCAAATCAACACCCAGGGTCGACTCTAAAGCCAAGTAATCCTATAGGGACTCTTCTTGAATTCTCTTATAATGATCTTACCTACTAAATGCTAGAGGTTAAGATCAATATGTGGAATTTCAAGTTGAGTAAAAAGAAGAGTTTTGAATTTCTAATGGTGGGGTACCTCTTCTAATTTTCTAAGACTAGTCAATAGGAAAGTCCTATGGCTAGACCTAGGCTACTAAAGAAGTTTTCTAGACCTCAACCAAAAGTGAGGTCAACAAGTACTAGTGCTCCTATTTGACACAACACAATTTGAATACTTCCACAATATAATTTCTATACTTTTTACTAATTCATGATAAGTAAAAAGATATTTTATTTATATTACCTCCGGCTTACAAATATCTTGTTACATTTAGTCAGTTGTTTACTTTATTTTCAAATATTAAAAGCTTACCAAAAAGAATCAAACTTTCATTCCTATTATATCATCTATAGTTTGAGTAAGAATATTTTACAAAGTAGAATTTATTATCTAATTTCTTCTGATTTAGTTACATTTTGTATTTCTCCTTATGGGTTCGATATTTGGGGATTAATCAAAAAGTTCTATATTACTTGTTAATTATACTTATAATTGTGTAGTATCCTATATTTAAGTATAATAATTGCATTCTTATTTTCTTCAAAGTCAGGATTTTGCATAGCCATTGCTGAGGGTCATGTTTTTAGCACGGATTGCAAAGTAAGAATCATAAGGAAAAATTAAGAATATAACCACATTGTCGGGATCATGTTTTTTGTGTCATTGTCGGGGAGAATAAAAATTTGTGAAGAAATTTTTAGAAAGCAAATTTTTGTTTTTAGAAATTCTTATTTAATCTTTTAGATTTATTAAAGGAATATTGTAATGTTGTTTTTATATAAAGTTCTTGTTTGTGTGATTTTACTTTATGTTGTTTTGTAGTAATTTATGTGTAGTTCACATTCTAAAGGACTAGTGCCCTATGATTCTAAATTAGAAAGAAACATTAGAAAAATTAAGAAAATAAAAAATACAGAAAAAGACAAAAAATTTCAAGAAATGGCAATCAAAATGCTGAAATTAATCAAGAGTTTAAACCTTTAAGAGATAATACAAACCCTACAATAGATGAACTTCATTATAGTATTCAAAACCTTCTTGTCGGCACTATTTAGTTAAGGAGTTGCCCATTGGAAGTTGTCGGTCACCAGAATCGGAATCCCGTCACTCACTTTGGAAAGGCATTTTAACTTATATATATATATATATATATATATATAGAGAAAAATATAAACCCGATCCCATATCTTTCAAAGTTTAGATGAAAGAGCACTATCCTGAAAGATAAACACAAGACTTGAGGGTGAGACTCGATCAAATAAACTAAGAAATATATGACATCCATTTGGTCTTCGAAACCATTTTCTTATAAGCCGACAAGTTCCCCTAGTTAACATGGAAAGCTAAATAGGGTTTATATTAATCTGGGTTCAGGAAAGTTTTCTATAAAGGAAAGCCCTTATAATTAATAACATCTTAGACAACCGAAGTCTCCTAAGAAAACTCTCGATAAAAGTCGGGGGATATTGTCTTCAAAGAGGTCAAAGGAATAGGACTTTTCAACGAAATTGGACAAAGAGGTGTGAAGGGGGAATGACTCAAATTTAGAACATTTTACTTTTGGAATCCAAAGGAAGAAGAACTAGGGGATGTCACAAATCCTAAGGAGAACCTTGGTGACTTCCTAATCTACCCTATGGTTTGGCTTCAATTTAGAGGAGAAATATTTAAATGTTTCATCTAGCCAGTTTTATTTCATTTGGGCTTACATCCGTGTGAAACGAACACATGAATAGCCTAAAAGATGTGAGGATTTAGGTTGTAATGAACGACAACCTCGGAATCCTAAAGTGAGTTAGGGCTTATATTGTATAGCAGAGCCATACAAAGGCCTAGAGAAAAGTTGAGGATTTATGTTGCACTAGGTGAACAACCTCAAAATCCTATGGCTTGTTGTTTAATTCTAAGGAATAGTTTAGCTGATGTAGACATATTTTGCTATTGAAGATGGTTGTGTTGCCCACAATGCTAGCACCAAGCTCCTCATCGTGGTGAGTTTAAGTTTTCTAATGTGTCAAGTCATGATGTCAAATCAAATGTTTCCTAAAGTTATGGTTATTTAAATGTTATGGAGAAATTAGAGCGACACCGATTAGGATCCTACGGTTCCCTCGTTCCGACACCATTATTTTTTTTTGGATTCACTTAGTCCAAATGAATTTACTAAACCCAACTTAATAAGTTCCGTACCATCATTTAGACCGTGGGAAATCTTGTTAGCAACCATAGTTTACCTCCTCCGAGGGATTCTTGATCATCCGATAAAAACGTCTTAATTTAGTTGCAATTTTTGTTTTGTTTTGTTTGTGATTAAATTTTACGTTGTCTTATATTTTGACTGCTTTGGCGGTGAATTTTATCTTGTTTAATTTTTTAAATTTTAGTTTTGGTTTTGCGGCTATCCTTACAGTTTTGGTTTTGACATGCAAGGTGACATCGTTGTTTAACAAGCAAATAAGAAACAAGAGAAACAGAAAAGTAAATGCAATAAAAGCAAACAAGAAACAAGAGAAACAGAAAAGTAAATGCAATAAATTAAAAGTGTACCTGTCGATTTTTCTCATCCTTCCACCTAAAAGGTTAGCTTTGGCAATGTATATATAATTTTTGCAAGGAATTCAATTGCAGGAGTAGATGAAGTTATAGCAACCAAACCCCAAGTTATGATATTCTTATCTCGGAAAATCTTATTGTATGATTTTAGAAAAAAAATATAGCAAGCTCAATTTGCTCTTCAAAATATTCAAGAGATTCCAAAGTGCTCGAAGCATGACCCTGAACCACTTTGAAGATTTCTTGAAACATTTCGAGTTTATTTAGAACTTATCATATCATTCTATTGATCATCCAAGGTTAAACTAAGTTTGTCCCATTACTCAATGAAACTTATTGTTTTATTTATCCTCAGACTAGGACACTCAATTAATTAATTTGATGTTTATTTAAGAATTATGTGGGTGGGTGCCTTTAAGGTAGGTTTGAGTCATAAAATAATGTGGTGCCCACAATTAAATTCAGCCTTGTAGTGTTTAAATATGTTAATCCAATCAATTGAGTTTAGACATCGAGCCTATATCACTACCAAACCCTTAATAATCATAATGAGGGAAATTGATGGTGGTTAAAATTTTGGTTTAAGTGACATATGGTCTTATTGAAAGATCACATCATCATCAATTTTAGGCCTAAGATAAGTAAATAATCATCTTCCTAGCTTAAGCCCATCCCTTAAGAATCATTTGATCTTAATTGACTTTCGAGTTATGATGATCAGGGAAGTTAGGATTTTGTTTATATTATAGAAAAAGTGGCAAGTGAGTTTCTACCTTTTAATCCTATTATATTTCAATTATCCAAACATGTTCATTAGGATAAAAATTACCCATTTTCCGCTGTGTTAACCCTAAATTTTGATTAGGGCACCAAAATATAAAGTTACCCCTTTTCTTTTGGGGCTCTTCATCTAATAACTCATTAATCAAAATTCAAATGACTTTGAGAATTTAGAGTGCCCTATCCATGGGTCAATTAAAACATCAAAGGAGAAAATATGGGTTTTCAAATTTTAATTTAATTTAAATAATTATTTAAATTTAGAAAGTATTTTCAAAGTTGATTTTACTTAACTATCCAAATAAAAGTTTTTATTCATGAGAAATTTACTAGAGGTCCCCTTAGATCAGAGAAACGTTTAGACAAAATTCCATGATTTTTTTGAAATAAATTATTATTATTATTATTTAATTATTAATAAATTTCAATGATCCTTGTTAAATTCTCTGAGTTCAGAAGACTCAGAGAATCAAATTTTGTATTTTTATGCTTTTTAATTTATTTATTGTAATTATTTTAATGAGAAACTAAGGAAAATCCAAATGAGAAAAATAAGGAAAAAAGTATTTCTAAGGTTTCAAAATTATTTTTAACTTGAAAAAGTTAGGAAAAAAATATTTTAATGAGTCCCAAGTGATCAAGAGACAATTAGGCACATTTTAAAATATTTTTGTATATTTGAGATTTTATAATTATTTTAAATTCAAGATAAAGCTCAAAATCAAGTATTTTCTAAAAAATAACTTTTATTTTTTCCTGAGTTCCCCTGATCACAAGGAACTCAGAAAACTACTTTTCATAATTTTTCCAAGTGTATTTAATTTATTATACAAGTGTATTACTTTTCATAATTTTTCCAAGTGTATTTAATTTATTATAATTATTTGTTTACAAAAGTACAATATTTCTTAGAAAATCAACTTTAGTACTCAAACTTAGTCAAATAATTTTTAAATTTTTACTGTGGTTAAAAATGAATTTTATACACAATGTAAAATTTATTTTGTTATTTTTTTATTAATATTTGATTTACATATATTAAAACAAGCTATATGCATTTAATTAATAATAGAAATGTACAAAATGACTCAAGTCATCATATAATTTTTGCTAAGCTTCTCTGACCACAAGAAACCTACTAAAATTAGCCTCATAACTTTTCAAGTAACACTTTAATTTATATAATTAAAATAAGCCAAAATAGCCACCATAGCTTGAAAATTAGGGTTAGAAACATAGAGATACTCTCTGACATTGGAAAAATTAGAGAACATTCCCTCTATCATAAGGAATGAACCCCCAAAGTTTCAAGCTTTGATGAAAACCCTATAAATCTAAAGCCATGGTGAGCATTGCTTGATCATAATGAATTAAAGTACTCCAGAGAGTATTTAATTCATTAAAAATCATGGAGTAAAAAAATAATTTTTATTTTTAGTCCACATTATTCTCCTCTGTTCACTGAGCAAGAGAATATTTTTATTTTACTTTTATGATTTTTCTACAGAAAGATGTGGATTTTTTAAGTTCAAGCATTTAATTTAATTCAAATAATCCATGTTTTTCTACTTAAACACACGGCGCCAACTCATCCTACGGCGGCTCCGAATCTCCACGTGGTGCTCCGCCATTTGATGTCGTCAGCTACCATGCAGCCCGCATTTTCGTTCAATTTGTTCATCCAATGCGATCTCAACCGTCCTTAGAATAAACGCACGATCGGACGACATCCATTCATCGTCCCCAAATAAGCTAACCCGAGAACTATTCACAATAAAACCTTAAGATCTTCTTCTAGACTTAACCAAATTGCATGGGGTTTGTTCCCATCCCTTCATCTACTAAAGACAAATATATCTATATGGCTTATATGGTATGAAATACAATAAATATGTATGGAGAATCAAAATAGGATAAAATTGTGGTTGAGGTTCAATACCTTTGTTTGAGAGAGGAGACCTCAACTAGATGGTTGTGGCAGCTTTGATTGGGTCCAAAGAACCTCCATATGAAGTCCTAGGCTCTGGTGAATTGTCTAGGATGATTTTTATCAAGCTCGATTTCAAGTGTTGGTCTAGAGCTATGCTAGAGACTGTTTGAGAGGGGGCTTTTATGGGGGATCAACTCCTCTTTTCTCTGGTGATGGTGTGGGCACAGTTAATTAGAGTTTGGTCCACTATGGAGGTGTGGATAAATTTGTCCTGGTTTGAACTGAAATTTTGAGCTCAAAATTGGGCTCTCACAGTGGGAACCAGAGGGGGAAAGTGGTAGGATTGAGCTGAGGAATTCTTAGAGATTCTATGGAAGCAAATGGGTAGAGTTTCATCAAGGATTTTGCTAACGTCCCCTTTGTCCATGGAGGTGTCAATTTAAAGCCATGGCTGCCTGGTAAAGCTCAATGTTTGGCAGTGGGTGCTAAGGCTTGTTGAGGTGGAGTGAAGAAAAGCACAAGCATCCAATTGGAGTAAGCTAAGTCAGGGAGTTCAAATTTTGGGTTTTGACCATTTAAGCTCCTTTGGGGTGACTATTTCTAGTGGCTGAGCTAGTGGCTAGCCAGGGTTTAGTCACCTCTTGGCTCAGGGAGGTCAGAGGAGGGTTAATTATGATTTACTACCAATGGCAAGTGATTATGGCAAAGTATTTTCAAAATAAGGCTAAATATGGCTAATATCACTTAAATCAAGGGACCATTGGTCCATAGCTCACCTAGGTGGTTTAGGTGGGTTTAGGCTGGTCAATAGAGTCCAAATGGTGGTTGTGGTGACATTAATTTGGTCACTTTGGTATGGCTAAGTCAATTTTGGTGAAGGGGTTCAATTTGGGTCAAATTATCTTTAAGTTGGTTTTGGGTTAGGCTAGCCATAAAATTGAGCCCAATTAATACATCAAAATACATCAAATTTGTGTGGATGATTGTCATGAGAGGTTTAGAGAAGAATTGGAGTGCTTGTGAGTGCAAGTATGTACCTTAAGCCCTAGACCAACACCTGGGAACTTGGGCATTTAGTCAATTTGGGGAAGTTGGGTTAGACTTGAGTTTAGGTTGGGCTAAAGTTGGGCTAAGTCCAAATTGAGAGTTCAAAATGGTCTTATGGAATGTCATGAAAGAGTTTTCAACATTAATTGGGTGCCAATTTAGTGGTTAGGACATTTAATTTGGTGGGATTTGGGCACAAGGACAAAAAGGGAGCTAAATTGGGCCAAATTTGGAGATTTTAGATTTGAATTGAAATTAGAATCAAACATGGGTCAATTGGAATTGGATTTGGTTTTAAATAATCATAGGAATGATTAATTTGAGTTTAGAATTGAAATTCGGGAAAATTTGGATGAAATTGAGGGACATTTGGGGTGAATTTGGAGAAATTGGGCCTTTAAGGGCAATTTGGGGCAAAATGGTCAAATTGGTCAAATTGGGTTTAATTGAAGGGTTCATATTGGTTTTCCAGACATATGAAATGATTTTGTGGGTTTTGGGAAAGTTTGGGCCATCAAGGTATTTTGTAATTTTTGCCAATTTAGGGGTATTTTGGGGATTTTGACAAATTTGGGAGGTTTTGGGCAATTTGGGTAGTTTCAAATGGTTTGAGATAATTTTTGAATAAATTTAGGTGATTTGGATAATTTTGAGAATTTTTGTCAAATTTGGGATTTGGAGGTGTTTTGGTAAATTGGGTAGATTTGGGGACAAAATGCCAAGTTTGGTATTTTGGTGAAAGTGAGGTGCCAACCACCCTAATTGAGCCATGGATGAATGGAATCCTGTACTTTGGGTCTTTCATGTATTGGTTTGAGCTAGACTCTAGCCTATGGCTAGTGGGTCTAGGGGACCATCTACATGAGTCTCCCAAAGGGTTAAGGGGTCAAAGCCAACAAGTTTGGATATAGATTTGTGAGTGGGATGTGAGTGAAAGTGAGTGTAAGTGGGTGAACTAGCTCTAGAAAAACACCCAGGGTCAACCCTAAGGCCAAGCAGTCTTCTGGAGATGCCCCTTGAGCTCCCCTATATTGACCCCACCTACTAAGTGCTAGAGGTTAGGACCTTCATGTGGAACTTCGAGTTGAGCAAAGAAAGGTTTAGAATTTCTAATGGTGAGGGTTCCTTTTCTAGTCCTCTAGTAATAGTCAACGGAAAAGTCCTATGGCTAGACCTTAGGCTACTAAAGAGGAAAAAAATAGAGACAAAGGGACCCCCATAGGTGGGGTGTGCTGAACAAGCACACCGCACGTATTGGCATTGACGGACAAGATCAATAAAACCAACATAGCTTTTAACTCAACAGACCTAGAATGAAGTGTAGAATTGAGTGACAGTTGTTCCTGCTGGGGAGTAACAAATACTCTCGATTGGAAAAAGAAAGGAGATTTTGGAGACAATCCTCAGGTAAACAGGCAGTCCTGATGAAGACTTAATTCGAATTGAATATATCAAAGAAAGTATGGATTTCAATTTAGAATTTCAAGGAGATGAAACTATGCACGTGGAAACCAGATTGAGTGGAAAACACTAGTGCAAAAAATGGACTAGGGCGTCAAAGCCTATCCTGAATGTGAGGATGGGAATAAGACATCTAAGCCTACCCCAAAAGTGTAGATGGTAATAGGACGTCTAAGCCTACCTCGAAAGTGGAAATGGGAATAGGATGTCTAAGCCTGTCCTAAAAGTGAGGATGGGAATAAAACATCTAAGCCTATCTCGAAGGAGGAAATGGGAATAGGACGTCTAAGCCTACCCCAAAAGTGAGAATGTGAATAGGACATCTAAGCCTACCCTGAAAGTGGAAATGAGAATAGGATGTCTAAGCCTACCCCAAAAATGAAAATGGGAAAAGTACATCTAAGCCTATCCTAAAAGTGAGGATGGGAATAGGACATCTAAGCCTACCCCAAAGGTGGAAATGGGAATATGACGTCTAAGCCTACCCTGAAAGTGAGGATGGGAATAGGGCATCTAAGATTACCCCAAAGGTGGAAATGGGAATAGGACATCTAAGCCTACGCTGAAAGTGAGGCTAGGAATAAGACATCTAAGCCTACCCTGAAGGTGGAAATGGGAATATGACGTCGTCTAAGCCTACCTAAGCCTACCCCGAAGGTGGAAATGAGAATAGTCCTTCTAAGCCTACCCCGATGGTGAGGATGGGAATAGGACATCTAAGCTTACCCCAAATATGGAAATGAGAATAGGACGTCTAAGCCTGCTCTAAAAGTGAGGATTTAAATCGTACATTTAAGCTTACCCCGAAAGTGGAAATGGGAATAGGATGTCTAAGCCTACCCCGAAGGGAGAATCAAAATTTAGGTACCGACCTTAAAAGAAGGAAATCAGAATTTGGGTACTGAACCGAGATGGGAATTGAAATTTAGGTATCAATCCCAGAAAGAGAATCAGAATTTAGGTACTGACCTCTAAAGAAAGGAATAAGAAATTGGGTACTGACCCCGAGATGGAAATTAAAATTTAGGCATCAATCCTAGAAAGAGAATTGGAGATTAGGTACCGACCTCGAAAGAAGGGAATCAAAATTTAGGTACTGACCCCAAGATGGGAATCAAAATTTAGGTATCAATCCCAGAAAAAGAATTAAAATTTATGTACCGACCTCGAAAGAATGGAATCAGAATTTAGGTACTCACCTCGATATGGGAATTGAACTTTAGGTTTCAATCCCAGAAAGAGAATCAAAATTTAGATACCGACCTTGAAATAAGTGAATCAGAATTTAGGTATTGACCTCAAGATGGGAATTGAAATTTAGGTATTAATCCCAAAAAGAAAATCAAAGTTTAGGGACCGAACTCAAAAGAAGGGAATCAGAATTTAATCACTGACCCCGAGATGGGAATTGAAATTTAGGTATCAATCCCAGAATGAATATTGGAATTTAGGTACAGACCTCGAAAGAAGGGAATCATAATTTAGGTACTGACCCTAAAAATAACATGAAGATAGTGTGGAGATTTTGTGGTGTTAAGCTCATAGAGTTATGACATGTGAAGATTGACATTGGTGAGGAAGATTTGTGAAACTTTGTGCCGAGTGTGAAACTCCGGGGGATGTGAGTAAATTGGTGCAGACCATGGTAATCGTGTTGTGCAAGCAAAGAGTGAGAAGCCTCGAACTCGAGAGAAACAAACTCAAAAAATTTATTAACTACTTTTCTTGATGTCTTTATCACATTTAATTATCAAAGTAGGTTTTCAAAACTTCATTTTTGTTGGTTGATTTTCAAAAAAGGATATTTTATTTAAATTTTGTTATCATCAAATTTTTTTATTATCATCAATTTTTTTATTGTTTTGTTCTTTGTTCATTATAATTCAGAACCAATGCATGGTTTTGCGGCTTTTATCCATCGCACAAAAGGGAAATTTGACAAACATGTTGAAATCTAAAAAAAAATTCATTAATCTGCTTCAAACCAGGTGTTACAGCATAAATACATGTTGAAATCATGAAAAGAGACAATCATGCTAAATACATCTGAAACATCATATGCTGAATACATATCATATGTGCCACTCTGGCATAGCACAAAAGGTGAAAAAAACTGTTTGTCTGTCCTCTGTGGGACGAGCTCCTGATTAAGCTGACCTACTAAGTCACGCTTCACGATAAGAATTTCTTTTACGTGTACTTAAAGGTACAACCATCTCATAGCTCGTATGGTTGTATCCCCTCCAGTTCTGAATTTGATCGAAATCCATACGGCATCTTGTTGTCATCCATCCTTCTCAATGTCATGGAAACTCTGCAGTGTCGTACCCTTGCAATGTAATGCTTGGCGAGGTCCGCTCTGTTTCCCTTCAAAATTAGTACCGAACCCACCGACAGTGGAATTGCAATTGAGCCTCTGAACTCACCGGGTCTGACGATGTTGATTTCTTTTCGAAACAAAATGTCGCTTTTACTCATGAACGAGACCGTACAGAAAGGTCTGACAAAATCATGGTGATCTATATGTGGGGGAATACAGTCTCCCTCTTCATAAATGTTCATGATACAACTTTTTGGAATGCAATCCACTGCCAACACGCTCCATCTTACCATCTTTTTTATCATCCACTTTATTGTGGGAGGCAATGGATCCACCTCGTCGTGTCTTAAGATCTCCATGTGGTTCCCTTGCCTATCCCTGGTGAAATTGTAGCAACAACCACATTGAATGGTTATCCTACCTTTTCCACGCATCCACTTTCATGGCTCTAAATAGGTTATTTCCATCAAAAGACCAGCTTGACCTTTGTCTCTTAGGTCAAAAATGCAGTCAAGAATGCTTTTTTCTTCACTTTCAGAAAAGACTTTGGTGTACAATTCCAGGCCTTCCAATATATTGACAAATTTTCCTTGTATTTCCTCATAAAATTTAAATTCTCATCTTTTAACTCTATTGTTCTTTTTCAGTTCTGCTATGGGGATCCTCTAAGATTGTTGAGGCGGCTCAGTCATCTCCACATCTGTAGGATACCATGTCTGACTTAGGTCCATAGGTAATGGAACATATGGCTCATAATCCGGGTAAACTGGCTCCTGACGTCCCATGTGGGTGGCTATGAACTCCTCAAATGAACAGTAGTGGTCTAGGTGAAGAACATTACATGTTGGGCATTCTCGGTTGATGCCTAAACAGGAACTTCGACGTTGCACATCGGGCAACCCTTGTAAACTTCATCTAGTACTTCTGGTAGTATCTATTCTTTAGGAAACTTGAACTCATCCTCTATAGTGGGTAGACTAGAAGAAGTCTCCCTCATGCAAGAATCATAGATTTTCCCCTTAGGTATTAGGGTAAGTTTTTTGCCTCTTTCAGGCATCTTTTCTCTTCATGTAGGAAAGCTCTGTATTTTTCAGCGATTGGCGTTTCTACGTTAAGTTCTTCTTAACAGAGCATCAGGCAATCTCTCATCATCAGCACTGACTAGATGTCTTGTTGGCCAAGTTATCATGGACAGCAGGTGACTAGGTCCTTCCATCAGATTTTGCTACGCTATCATTTTCTTCCTCTTCAGCAAGAAATCTTTAGTGCTGATCTTTAACAGCGAAGTTAGTTTTTCTTTCTCTCGACGACTGACTATGTCCATCACGGGACCTCATAGTTTACGTTGACCTGATTGAAGTCCAAGTCGAAGTCTATGATGTTACCCTGAGGTGCCATTTCCTTGCTAAGCGTGAGATTCCATCCATCCTTGAAAGCAAAAATCAGCTTTTATCCTTACATTTTTTTTGCAGATGACAGAAAAAACATTAGTGCACTGAAATTTAGAAAGAACAAGAAAAAAACAAAACATTTATCAGATATAAATTTTGTTTATATGGGTGTAAAGATTATTTATTTATTTATATATATATATATATATATTATTTTTTTTTATTCAGTAATATATCAAACTTAAAAGTAGAAGGGAGAACATCAAAGTATGCAACTTTAAAATTTTTCATTTTATTGTGGTTATTTTATTACAAAATTTTGGACTCAGTCACAGATGCTTGGCCAAACAAATATTCTCACAACAATTAGACTCTCAAAAAGGTGATTTCAAGTAGCATCAAGTTGCATAGTATGTCTTCAAATATTGCCCATTGATCGACATCATAGGTCTTTCGCCTAGAAATTCACCAGCTAGTAGGCTCCTCCTGAATAAACTTTTCCACGATAAATGGTCTCTCCCAAGTTTGCTCAAATTTTTCACTTATCTTGCGACAGGCAAGAATAGGCCTCTTGAGAACAAGAATGAGGTCACCCACTTTGAACTTCCTTGGGCGGACCAATTTATCATGAGCTTATACCAAATGAGGTCACCCACTTTGAACTTCCTTGGGCAGACCAATTTATCATGAGCTTATACCATCCTCGCTTGGTGAAGCTCCAAATGTTGTTGTGTTTCTAGTTATTTTCCCTCAAGACTTTTCAATTCTTCAAGTATGAGTTTCACAATTTCTTTGGTTGTAATTTGATTGGCAACAGCTACTCTGAGAGACGGTGTTTGTACTTCCAACAACAGTATGGCCTCAGACCCGTATATAAGCCTGTAGGGTGTTGATCCTAAAAAATTATAGATGTGTAAAATTAATAAAGTTGACTCTGCTTTGCAGCTATGCCAAAAATTTTGTTCGTTATTTATGAATTAGAAACTAAAGCAATTTTTGTTGGGATTCTACGCAAATATACGTATTGTTATCAAGTAATACAGGATTTTCTGTTTAAGCCCCAAATATCGATCCCACAAGGAAGGTTTGAATTTGATATGATAATCTAAAATAGGAAATTCACAGTAATAAAGAAAATTTACTATACTAATTTCAAATATTTAAGGTGCTATCAAAATTAAATTATCAATTACTAGCAAGACTGTAAAATAAAGTTAAACTATAACTACCAAACTATGTTTCTATGATGAAGTTATCAAATATGATAAAGCATCTTTCCCATTACAATGAGCTTATGGTTAAATGAGGGAGATAAATTGTTTGAATTTTTATTGTGCCAAATAGCAGCAATTTTAATTCTCTACCCTTAGTCAAGTGTTACAGAGAATCGTTGGCTAATCTCAGGTTTAGTCTCTAAATTCATGGTTAGGCTGGGAGGATACTGGCTCTCACTCCAGAGCTCCCACTTCCCTTCATCTGAAAGATAATTCTCTCTTTAGTTCTTAAACAATAAGACCAAATTGGGTATTTTAGTCTTCACCCTAAAATCTCCAAATCTTTACCCAGTAACATATATATTTCCTTATTTATTTGCACCCAGTTCTATGAAGGAAACACTCATTCATAGAATTGAATGTGATTCTCACTTTGTTGTAGAACTCATATTCCATTTCGTGGATCATATGTTTCACAATAGATTTTAAAATTTTAATTGGTCGATCGAAAAGTAAATTAAGAGCAGAGTTGAAAAACCTTTACAATTTATAATTAAAAATTCTTCTAACATGCATGTCTCCAAGTTGGGAGAAATACAAAGAAAACTACTCAAACCTCATGAGGAAGATAAGACTTCATGAGAAAGATACAACAAAACATAAATTTCATATATAAAACAAATTTCATACAATAATAATCAATAAAAAACACTTATTAGTAACTCTTCCTCTAAGCAAATCACTTGTAGCCTCTCTTGGACTCTTTCTCTCTTCGCAACACTCTTGAATTTCTCTTTAAAGATGTAAGGAAGAAGAAATCTTTCACTTCTCTCCCTCTCTAACAACTCTTAAGAGAAATCACTCTTAGACTCGCCACACTAGACAATAGAACACTCAAGTAAACTCAATTACACACTAGCCCCCTTTAACCACCACTTTTTCAGATCAATTTTCGCTCTAAATAAAGCATTATGTTTGTTTTCCAAGAGTTTCCTCCAATAACTCTTCAAAAAGCATCCAAATTCATCAATTTTTCTAGAATTTTGCCCAGCACCGACTTTGGCACCGTCGACGCTTGTGGTCCGAATTAAATTATGTGTTGTCTGTTAAATGGCGTTGTTAACGCCCAGTCTGGAGCCATCGATGCTGATAAGGTTCTGGACTCCTTGTTCATGCTGGCACCATCGGCGCTGAGTTTTTTTTCCAAAATGCCATTTTGACTCCAAATTCCATCATTTTTGCTTCTTTTTGCTTCAAGTCCTAAAAATCATCAACCTACAATAAAACATAAAAAATATCTTCCTTTAAAGTGCAATATCACCAAAAATAAGTATAAAATATAGGTATAAAAATTCATATTACTTTGGTGCATCAAAATCCCCCGAACATAAATGTTACTTGTCCTCAAGTAACTCATTTACTACATAAAAATATGACATATGGCAAATAGTTTTAACTTCTAGATTTCCACATTTTGGTCTGCTAAAAATAATAGCATAACTTAAGAAAAATTTAAAATAACTCAAGTTAATACTAAAGGTATAAGAATATCTAGCAGTCAAGTCTAGGATTTTTTATTCTCTATTCTTTTTAAGGAAAATTGTAAATTATTCATATTAAACCCACTTGGAATATTCATATGAAAAAGAACTTAGAGGATGTAGCCAAGCCTTCTTCCTTCAGTTGATTTAAGTGAAGCCAATTTTTTATTAGGCATATCCTCAAGCTTCTCCTCAAATCTTTTTGCTTTTCTTTTCATTTTCTTTTCTTTCAGGATCATTTTCAATCCTTTTTCTTTTCTCCTCTTTTCTTTTTATTTCCTCTTTTCTTTTATTTCATTCTTTTTTTTTTATGTGAGGATTACTATATCTACATAGTCTTTAATGATTTTGAACTTCACTATCCTCTTCTTAAAGTTAAAAACTTTTCACATTCCTTCACTTTATAAATTCATAATAGCTTTAGGTTTTTTTTTATAAAGTTTCAATCTTTTCTTCTTACATGAAACTCTAAGATTCTTAATACTTCAAAAATACAAATTCCTCTACTTACAATGGAAAAACATAATCCTATTCTCTCATACAAAATATCTTAATCTTTAAATTTACCCTTTATTATTAATTTTTTTACATAAGTTTACTATATATTTAGAAACACAAATATAGTTATCTAAGTTAGGTTATAATACTAATGGTCATGTTAAATTAAAATTTTTTAAATATTGCTAATTAAAGACAAATAAAATTAAGTTTCTTTCTTTAAAAAAGTCTACCCCTCCCCCCCCCCCCCCGCCCCCAAACTTAAATTTTTAAAAGATTAAGCATGAAAAACAGAAAATACAGGGTGAAAGAAAACAGTTAACACATAAAAAAAGACATACCTATTGAAGATTTTGATTCTTGGAACTTAACTTTGAAATGTTGCAGGTGCTAATATGAAAAGCTACAAGACTTAAAACATTAAATAGCATATAATATATATATAAATATTTGTTGAGAAAGAGTTAACTAAATAATAACAAAAAATACATTAAATTATAAATAACAAATAATAGTATTTAAAATAAATTTCAACTTTATAACATTTCTACAAATTAAAGTTCACAACACAACATTCGATATAAATGTAAGTTTCACACTTAACAATCAAACAATAACAACAACGAAATGTAACAAACAATAAATTAAATAAAAGATCAAGACTATGACTAAGTAGACATCACCACTCATCATCTTCTTTTTCTTCTTCTACATCAAAATTTTGGTGCTGATAAGGGGTAAAGATAGGGTGACTAGGAAACTGTGCTGAGTGGTCACCCCTCATGTATCTAACCATAACATCATCATACGCAGCATCATATTCAAACTTCTGTCTTGTTAATTCATCAGTATGTGCATTTTTGGCCTCCAAATTTTCAATCCTACTCTCCATTCTTAAAATATCTCCCTGTTGGATCATCATTTGTTCCATAAGTTCCTCGAGAGTAGGAGTAGTAGAATTAGAAGGAATATCTCTACTCCTACTTCTCGATCTCCATCCAACATGAGATTCATAGGTTTTTATGTTTGGTGGCCCAATGGGTTTAATTGGTTCAATCCTTTTCTCATCAATTCTAAAATCAACTCCTGACGGTTCACATAATGTGAAAATCAGAGCAGGGTGTGCTAATCCACCATTCATCTCACCCATAGCAATAGAACGAGTATTTCTATAAATAATAGAGCCAACATCTATCCTGCTCATCTGTTGGATACAGATACAGAAGTTCAAGATGGCTCTATCCCTAGTAACCTCGCTATGGTGGTACGTAGGTATCATTCTGGCCAATATAAAATAATGTCACGCGTTGGAGACTACATTTAACATAGAAGCAAGGAAGTTTACCTTAACATTATTCTTCACCTTCCAAGCTTCGCTCCCACCATTAAGAAATGAAATAACTTCATCCAGGGCCTCATTCGTAGCAGAGAATGCCTTGTAATAACAGTTATATGTATCCTGCAACTGACAAAATTCATTAATTCTCCTAGGGGTAAATTCAACCATTTTACCACAAACATAGACGTGGTCATCAAAAGTCTCCCTAAAGTTGGCATAGAACTCCATGATTACACCAATAATAGCCCCAACAGTAAATTAATAGAAATTCTCCCACTGTCGAGCAACAATCAATCTCTAGACTTCACCACCCGATTTTTTGAACGCACCATCTTAAATTATTTTATTTGTTGTAAGTAGACTATTGAAATAGTTGCTAGCTTTGAAATTGAAAAAAATTTTCTCATTAGAATCCAATTTCTTTTTCTCTTTGCTTATCCTTGGTGCCATAGCATTTTTTTAGAAAAATGATAAAATCTAAATAAATTCAAAAAATTCTGAAAATTGCAATGTGGAATGTTCTAAACTTAAATCTACTAAGTAAGAGTTCTTCACCAAAGGATTTTTTCAAAATTTTCCCAAAAATTTCAAAATTTCGGATCTCGGCAATGTAAGAGAAATATTTGGTGAAAATAAAAAATTTTTAATTCAAAGTGTGGCTCTTACCAAGAGAAGATGAAATCCGAAATTCTTTTGTTCTCTATGCAAACCCTAGAGGTGTAAAGCGAAGGTTGAAGATGACCGAAGGGGTAAAAATAGAATTTTCACTGTGCAAATCACAAATTTTGATGGATTTGGGAACTTTCAGGTCTCGGGCGCCGTCGGCGCTAGAGCCAAAAATTTCAATATTTCACCTTTTCGCAATCTCAGTTGTTTCCAATTCACTCCAACGTCAATTTAGTCTTTCTAAACAATAATATTCATCCTTAAATAGTCCACAAACAAAATTTTTTTACAAAAAACACAAAAACTAACATTTATATATGAAATTCCAAACTTTTACAAACATAGATCTCTAATCACACTCACACATATCTAAGGCAAATCACACTATAATTGAGTGTCGAAATCAAACTATAAGACTAGAACGCTGAAAATTAAACTATACATACAATTAAAGTTTTATGAGTTTATAATCCAACACAATTACACTAAAAACATAATTAATTTTAAATAATGGAAAGTTCAACTTCTTCAATTACTCCTCTTCATCTTTAGCGGAAAGTCCAACTTCTTCAATTTCTCCTCTTCATCTTCAATATTGTCTCCTCCTCTAACATCTCCCATAAACAGGTCATGGATGTAAAAATTGTAGAAGGTTCGGTACGGGAATTGATCATTCAAATATTCATCGATGCATTCATTCTTCTTGAACATCCGTACCAAACCTACTTCAATTATTCCCGTATGATAAAAGTGTTCCTTAATCCTATAATCTAAGTGATCAAAAAGATAATTAAGATTTCTTATTATATTCATGATACTCTGAAGTTCTCTTTTTATTTTCTTTATTTTCTTCTCCAAAATTATTGAACTTCTAATTGGATAGGGAATTAGGGGTGTCGAAGCATGAGATGTTTGATCCAAGATAATATCCAACGCTTCATTTTTATTCTCTATATAGTTTCCATCAATAGGACCTATGGGCTCCCAGGGTAATAACACATTCTCCAACTTTCATATGACACTTGAGATTGACTGCAAAGTAAGAAGATCGTAGATGGATGCCCCCCAGTCCATATATAAGCCCATTCATTATAATACCCATAATAGATTTAAAAATAATTGATCCCACATCAATGGGCTTTCCCATTTGAATGCAATAGTTTAAAATTGTACTTGCTTGGGTAACTCTACTAGTTTTCATTGTAGGGAGTAGTTTTGTAGAGTTGAAGAAATGTCATTATTTAGATTTCAGATTAAGCAGTGAAGTGGAGAATCTAATGTACCCCTCATCTCTGATTTCCCGATTATCATTTTCAACTGTCAAAAATTGTTATACATCATACAACATATCCTTCGTTGATATAAAATTTGTACAATGACAGATTGGCACGCTTTCTATCATAAACATATCGTTTATTCGTGACGGAGTAAATGGTACACCCTTACCTCGAACGAAAATGACTCATTGGCTAATTCCATGTAGGTTAGCATAGAATTCTTTTACCACTGGAACAACTACTACAGTGGTAGTGTAACATAGAACTTCCCAACATCTCTGTACTATGATTTTCTCAATCTATAAACTTGGATTACTCAATCCATGATTGACAAAGCCTCTCTTCTTGATAAGTCTCTTCTTAGTGATGACTTTGTCGTATAATCTCTGTGAGTCAAAACTAATGAATTTTCTTCTATTAAAAACTCCATATCTTGAGGTGTTTCTAGAATTGGAAGCCATGGATTTAGAAATTTAGAAGTTTATGGTGGTCCAAAACAGTTTTCATGCCTTTAAAAAGACCTCTAGGTAGTTATTTTGAAGTAAAATCCTGTCAAAGTCGGCCAAACTCTCCCTGAACTGCCGAAACTGCTTCAGGCGCTGTCAGCTCCATGGCTTCTGTAAAAGGGCGTCCATGGCGCTATAGCCATAGTTGTGTCTGTTTCATATTTGGTTTAATTCATTTCCAAATTTTCTTCCAATATCAATATTTGTCTTGATTTATGATATATAAGACTTTGTAGGATTCTAAATTATTACTATTTCCTAATATTTAGAACAATTATTAAACAAAATACTAAGATATATATATATATATATATATAAAGTTAATAAAGAAAAAATGCCAATTTCTAACAAGCAAGAGAGTTCCTATTCCAATCAGGCAGTGGATGGCAAAATTCACAGACTTTTCTACCACGAGCATTCCTTTTAATTATCTGGGCACCCAATTAGTCAGAGGTAGAATCAAACAGACACAGTTTGATGAGCTTATAGACAAAATCAATTCCATTTTCCAGGGGTGGACTAACTCTTTCTTATCCAATGTGGGTAGGATCACCCTTCTAAAGAGCATCCTCACATCTATCCCCCTATATACCCTCCAAGTGGCTAACATGAAAAGAAGCACTACTTTGATGCTAGAAAGAACTTTTAACAGATTTATTTGGGCTGAGAACAGGAAGCACATGATTTGGGCTAGCTAGCAAAGAGTGGCTAAACCTTATGAAGCTGGAGGTTTGGGTTTTAAAGGTCTATATCATATGCAGCAAACTGGAATGTGTAAACTTTGGCTCAGATTTACACATAATGAAAGCCTGTGGGCTAACTTCATGATGGCTAAATATTGTAAAAATGTTCACCCTGGAGAGGTTACCAAGAAGGTTGGAGACTCCAAGGTTTGGACACATATGCCCAAGGGGAGAGAGGAGATTGACAAATATCTTATCTGGGAGCTGGGAAAGGGAGAGATCAACTTCTGGAAGGATAAGTGGTGCCCTGCTGATCAATTGGAGGCCCTACAAAATGGAAAAGATGAAGAATTACTAGTTAAAGACTGTTGGAATGGCAATGAGTGGTCTGAGGATGCTTTGAACAAAGTCCTGAAAGATTCTGCTGCTAGAAGTATCTCTAAAATCCAGTTTGATAGAAATAAAAAAGACCAAATTCAGCTAATTAAAAGAACCAGATCCAGCATTTCAAAGGATATATATAACAACTTATTCAAATGGGAAGATTGCAAGTGGAATATTAGCAAGTGCCAAAAATTCTTAACCCCCTCCATGTTGTTCTTTTCTTGGAGAATCCTAAATGATTTAATCCCAACAGATGACATATTGAAGCTGAAAGGATTAAAAGGCCCTTCAAGATGTCACCTATGCAATAATAACCAAGAATCCAGTGATCACCTCTTTTTCAGATGCAATTTTGCTAGGGAGGTTTGGAATCAGCTGATATCTAACAGTAATTTGAACCTGTTGAATGTGGGCTAGGGAAATTTGAAAGACAACTTGAGAGACTGGCAGGAAATCAACCTGATGCCTCTCCCCTTCATTGTTGCTTGGTTTATTTGAAATGCTAGGAACAAGGTGAAGCATGAGGACAGTGTGTCTCCTTCTGCTTCTGTGGCAGCTAACTGCCAGGCCTATTTACATAAGCTGATAAATTGGAAGAAGTTCCCTCATATTTTAAAGGTTATGACCAATATTGATACCCAACATCCTATTGTTATTAAGGTTAGATGGGAGAAGCCCCCTTACCCTTTCAAAATAAAAA
>NW_018220212.1:119015-129056 GCF_001263595.1 Phalaenopsis equestris
CTATTTCAAGGCCCCCTATATTGCAGAAGATGCTTTAGAAACAAAAGTTGCTGCCCTTTATTGGGCATTAAAAATTGCCAAGGATGTCAAGTGGTTGTGCATCATTGCTGAAGTGGACTCTTCACACCTGGTGGAGCTAATCACTGTCACCTCCTCCCCCCCTTGGCACATCAACCAGTGGATCTATAGAATAAAGAAGATCATCACTGAGATCAAGTTCCAAATTAAGTTTAATTATAGGGAAGCTAATAGGCCTGCTAATTTCTTGGCTTTGGAAGGCTCAAACTTGAGCCATGCTGTGGTCTCAACTATTATCCCTCTCCCTCTACAACTTTTAACACAAGGAGACAAACTTCAAATTCCATATCTCAGAATTCATGACAAGCTGAATTAAATTATATTTGAAGACATCATTTCTAATTTCAAAATTCCCAAAAAGAAATCAACCAAAGCCAACCTCATAACTACAGCCTGCTTAGCAACCTATACAAAGTAGAATGGCTTGAGCCAAATCAGAATCATTCAAGCAACTTAAGAACTCCTGGTTTTAGTTTCCTTTTGCTATAGTCCTACATGTCTGAGGTTGGGTATCCCTTGCAGGATGCTATGTGAGTTTTGTTTGAGTTAGGGAACCCTCCCTCTTTTGTAGTCACTTTTATTATCAACATGTAAGGAGCCGAATAATGCTCCTTATATACTTCATAATAATGTTTCAATTAATGTCCATTAACTTTAAATATATTTCTCATTTTAGCATCTTTAATAACAACAGTTCCATAATGATAGACTTTGATCACATTGAATGGTCCTAACCATCTAGATTTCAGTTTTTTTGGAAATAATCTTAGTTTGTATTATATAATTGAACCTCTTATCCAAGTTCAAATTTCTTTTTTATGATCTTCCGACATATTTTCATATTGTCTTAATAGGATTTTGCATTATCATATGTTTCGTTTCTAATCTCCTCAAGTTCATTGAGTTGTAATAATCTTTTCTCACCATCATCCTTTAGATTAAAATTAAATTCCTTATTATCCCAAAATGCTTTATGTTCCAATTCTACTGGTAAGTGGCATGTTTTACCAAAAATAAGTCTATATGAGGGCATTTCAATAGATGTCTTATAAGTAGTTCTATATGCCCATAGTGCAATATCTAATCTAGTAGATCAATCTAATTTATCAATCTAATTTATAAGGAAATCTAATTTATAAGGATTTACAGTTTTTTTTAAGATTCGCTTTATTTCACGATTTGATATTTCTGCAAGACCGCTAGTTTGGGGATGATAAGCAGATAAGGAACTGAACATAAAAAATAATAATATATTTTCTAACCAATTTCTCAATCCTCTGATTCCTAAAATGGGATCCTCCATCTGTAATAATCACTCTTGGAATTCCATATCTTGTAAAAATGTTTTTATTTAAAAATTTTGAAATACTCTGAGCATCACATTTAGGTACAGCAATAACCTCAATACATTTGGACATATAATTAACAACAAGCAATATATATAAATTTCCAAATGAAAGCATAAATGGTCCCATAAAATCTATCCCCACACATCAAAAATTTTAACTTCCAATGTGTAATTTAGAGGCATTTCATTTCTTCTAGAAATATTTCCTACTTGACGACATCAATCAGATGTTTTAATATAGTAATTAACATATCTAGAAAGAGTAGGCCAATAAAATCCAGCTTGTAAAATTTTATGTGCAGTTCTACTAGTTCCAAAATGTCCTCCAAACTCAAAATCATGACATCATTCAATTATTTATTCAGTTTCTTCATAAGTTACACACCTTCTAATACTCAAATCACGACACTATTTATATAAATGTGGATCATCCCAAAAATAGAATTTTGAATCATGAATAAATTTATTTAATTGTTGATTCCTTATATCTAGTGGTAGAATATCACTCACAATATAATTTACTACATTAGCATACCACGGTATATTCTTATATCAATATTAAACAATTGTTCATCAGGGAAAGTTTCCAAAATTTCATTTGCAAAATCAGTTAATATTTCTTGTTCTAGTCTAGACGAATGATCATTGATTTTCATTTCCCTTTCTATTATCCATAATGATAAAACAAAATCGAACTTAGAAGTATCCATCTAACATCTAATTAATCTTGGTTTAGCATCCTTCTTTTGCATCAAATATTTGATAGTGGAATGATCTGTATGCACTATACATTTAGCTCCAATTAACTAAGGTCTAAATGTATCAAAGGCATAAACAATAGCTAATAACTCTCTTTCAGTAGTGGTGTAATTACTTTGAGCATCATTTAGAGTTTTCATTTAGAGTTTTACTAGCTTTACTAGCATAATATATTACTTTAAAAATTGTATTATACCTTTGTCCTAAAACAGCTCCAATAGCATGATCAATCGCATCACACATTATTTTAAATGATTTATCCCAATCACATGGAACTATTATAGGACCAGTGATTAATTTTTCTTTCAATAGTTTAAATGTTTTCATGCATTCCTCATTAAAATTAAATTTTGTATCTTTTTCTAAAAATCTTTATAATGGCTTACTAATTTTAGTTAAAATACATTTTAAATGGAGATTTTTGAAAAATATTCAATGTATTGCATATAGAAACCAGCATGTCCTAAAAAACTTCTGATTTCACATAACATATAATGGAATTTTATGAATATAATGATTTCGTAGTAACTTGAATTTTTGCTGAATCTAATTCCATGCCATATTCATAAATTTTATGCCCAAGTACAAATCCTCCCACAACCATAAATTGACATTTTTCCTAATTTAATACTAAGTTGATTGTTTCACATAGTTCCAAAACTTTTTCTAAATTATTTAAACATAATTCAAATGAAGTTCCTAATACAAAAAAATCATCCATAAATACTTCCATTCCACGTTCAATTAAATTATTAAAAATTGATATCACATATCTTTGAAATGTCACATGTGCGTTACATAGTCCAAAATGCATTCTACGAAAAGTAAATGTTCCATAAGGGCTTTTAAATGTTGTTTTCTCTTGGTTCTCAAGAGTAATCAGAATTTGGTGATACCCGGTATATCTATCTAGAAAACAGTAATATTTGTTTCCAGCCAATCTATCCAACATTTAGTCAAGAAATGGTAAAGGAAAATGATCTTTCCTGGTAACTTATTTTATTTTCTATAGTTTATACAAATTTGCCAACTAGTAACTTGTTTTATTGAAATTAATTCATTTTTCTCATTTACTACAACTGTCACTCCTTCTTTCTTTGGAACACAGTGAACCGGACTTCATTATTAGATCTAATGAGGATCAGCTTTAGGTTCATATTCATCATCTAATAGAATTTTGTGCATATAAATTGAAGGACTAATTCTTTTAATATATGCTAAGGTCCATCCAAAGGCCTTTTTATATCTTTTCAGCATTTATACTAATTTTTATTCTTGAATTTGAGTTAAATCAGAAGATATAATAACAGACAATATAGATGAATTTTAAAAAAAATATATTTTAAATGGGCAGGTAGTACTTTCAGTTCTAGCTTAGGTGGTTTAATACTTGAAAGAATAAGATTTTTATTATCATTTTCCAAAAGGTCTAAAATTTCAAATTTGGGTCTATCATTTTCCAAAAGGTCTAAAATTTCAAATTTGTCCTTAACATAATCTAAATTCTCGTCTTTTATTCCATTCTCATTCTCAAAATACTCTTCTTGCCTTAATTTTTCTTCAAACATTCCCTTAATTCGCTCATTACTTAGATAATCAGTAACTTCCATTCTAAAACATTCATTATCTTTTTCTATCGCAGGATATTTCATAGCTTTGGATATATTAAATGTTACTTCTTGATAATTGACTCTCATTATTAATTCTCATTTTTGCACATCTATCACAACTCTTCCTGTTGCAAACAAGAAATGCTCTCCCCAAAATAATAGGAATTTATTTATCTTCCTTCATATCTAATACAATAAAGTTTACAGGAGAAATAAATTTATCCACTTTCACTAATAGATCTTTTATAACTCCTTTAGGATAAGTTATTAATCGATCAGCTAACTGAAGAATTACAGTAGTAGTAGAAATCTCTCCAAAATCTAAAAGTTTAAAAATTTATAGAGGCATAATATTAATACTAGCTCCTAGATCACATAAGGCTTCTCTAAAAAATTTTTTACCAGTAGCATAAGATATAGTAAAACTACTAGGATGTCTTAACTTTTAAAGAATCTTTTTCTGAATAATGGCACAACAGTCTTCACTGAGTACAACAATTTTGTGATCTTCAAAACCTCAATGAAAGGAATATTTATTGTTAGTTTTTTAAAAATTTTGTAAATTGTTTATCTTTATTCTTCTCCTTCAGTCGTTGAGAAAATGGAGGAGGCAGTTTATTTTAAAGAAATTTGTATTAGTTTATTTTCATCATAGTCACTTTCAATATCTACCTTCTCCTCCTCAACTTAACATTGTCTTCGGATTCTTGTTTCCACTTCTTTTCCACTTCGTAATTGAATAGTTTTAATCTGCTCCTTATTCTGATTTTTTTGGATTAACTTCAATAGTACTAGAAAGAATTCTTGAAGGTTATTTACTGAGTGCAGTAGAAATATGTCCTAATTGATTTTCAATATTTCTAATTGCAGCCCCTTGATTTTGAATTTGATTTCCCATGTTCAACATTACTTCTTCTATAGTCAACTTCTTCTTCTTAACTTATGTGTTATTGTTAAATCCAGGAGGATAATAAGGTCTATAGTTAGGATTCCCTTGGTTATTTGAATTTCCTAAGGGGTTCACCGAATTGTTATAATTATTCCAACTAAAATTAGGGTGATTTTTCCATTCGGGATTATAATAATTAGAATAGGGATTACTGTTTCTATTGTTTCTAGCATTCAAAGTTTCATAAGATGATTGAGTGACAATTATTTTTCCTAGTGATTTTTCCTCTAACACTGGTGGTATTTGAGAATAGTTCACTCCAATTTGATCAATCTTTTTTGATATAGCGGTAAGTTGAGATGCTAAAATAGACATCGCATCAAAATCATGAATACTAGCTACTCTCTTTGGATTTATTCTTTCAGAGGGCCAATGAAAATTATTAGTATCCATTTCCTCTATTAAAGAATATACTTCATCAAAAGGTTTTAACATTAATGATCCATCTATAGCATCATCTATAATATATCTAAGTGATCCTACTAATCCATTGTAAAAAGTTTGAATTATTAACCAATCTGGTAAAGCATGGTTTGGACATTTCCTAAGGAGATCTTTAAATCTTTCTCAAGCTTCATATATCAATTCCCCTTCGAACTCACAAAAAGATGTAACATCATTTCTAAGCTTAACAATTTTTTAGGGTAGAAAATATTTAGCTAAAAATTTTTGTGATAGTTCTCCCCAAGTTCTGATAGATCCAGATGCTAATGAATTTAACCAAGCTTTAGCTTTATCCCTTAATGGAAAAGGAGAAAGTCTAAGCCTAACAGCATCATTAGACACCCCATCATATTTAAAAGAAACACATATTTCAAGAAAACTAGCAAGATGTAAGTTAGGATCTTCAGTAGGTGTTCCTCCAAACTGATTAGTTTGTACCATTTGGATAATAATAGGTTTAATTTCAAATGAATTAGCAGCAACATCAAGATTTTGAATAGTTAAGCGAAGTTCATCTACTGTAGGATTAGCATAATCTTTTAAAGGTCTTTGTCGATTTTCATTTATTTGATAATCTAAGTTATTCTCCATTTTGTTCAAATTTCTAATTTCTTTTTGTTGTTTTTGAACTTTTCTAATAGTGCGTTCTAATTCCAAAGCGTAAGGTACTAAACCTTCAGATCCAATACTACGCATAAACAAATATAATAAGCAAAGAAAAATTTCTATAGAAGTACACTTAAAAAAAGATATTTAATATTAATTTTTATGATTTTTTATCTTCTTAATATTTTTTTATTATTTTTTTATTATTTTATCACTAAATTTCATAATTTACCAAATTTATTTAATTTACCATTACCTTCCCCGACAACTACGCCAAAAACTTGATGCCGATTTTTTATATGCAGTTATTTATTAAGTTGACACCACTACTTAAAGATTTTAATCCTCGACAACGGTGCCAAAAACTTGATCCCAAAAATCATAGATGTGTAAAATTAATAAAGTTGACTCTGCTTTGCAACGACTCCAAAAACTTGAATCGTTATTTATGAATAAGAAATTGAAGCAATTTGTTAAGATTCTACACAAGTATACCTATTGTTATCAAGTAATACAGGACTTTCTTTTTATGCCCTAAATATCGATCCCACGAGGAAGGTTTAAATTTGATATGGTAATCTAAATTATGAAATTTACAGTAATAACGAAAATCTACTTTACTAATTTTTAATATTTAAGGTGATATCAGAAATAAATTATCAACTACTAGCGAGATTGTAAAGCAAGATTAAACTATAACTACCAAACTATGTTTCTCTGATGAAGTTATCAAATATGAGAAAGTATCTTTCCCACTACAATGAGTTTTTGGTTAAATGAGAGAGAAAAAATTTTTGAATTTGTATTGTGCCAAATAGGAGTAATTTTAATTCTCTACCCTTAGTCAAGTGTTATGAGAATCGTTGACTAATCTCAGATTTAGTCTCTAAATCCATGGTTAGGCTAGGAGGATACTGACTCTCACTCTAGAGCTTTCAATTCACTTTCTCTGAAGGCTAATGCTCGCTTTAGTTTTTAAATACTAGACCAACTATCACCCTAAAATTTCCAATTCTTTGCCCAGTAATATATATATATATATATCCCTATTTATTTGCACACAATTCTATGATTGAAACACTCCTTCATAGAATTGAATATCATTCTCACTTTGTTGTAGAACTCATACTCCATTTCTCGGATCATATGTTTCACAACAGATTTTAACATTTCAATTGGTCAGATCAAAAAGTAAATTATGAATGCAGTAGAAAAATCATCACAATTTATTTTATATTTTAAAATTGGCACATTCAAATTATCTCTTCATTTCACCATATCTCAAAGTAGAGAGAAAGACAAAGAAAATTACTTAGATCTCATGAACTACTCATATCTCATGAGGAAGATACAATAAAATATGAATTTCATAAATAAAAGAAAGTTTATAGAATAATAATAAACAAGCACCACTTATCTGAAACTCTTCCCTTAGGAAAATCCCTTGTAGCCTCTCATGGACTCTTTCTCTCTTTACAACACTCTTGAGTTTCTCTTTAAAGATGTAAGGAAGAAAAAATCTCTCACTTCTCTCCCTCTCTGACAACTCTTTAGAGAAATTACTCTTAGACCACCACACTAGATAATAGAACACTCAAGTAAACTCAATTACACACTAGCCCTCTCTAACCACTACTTTTCTGATTAATTTTTGCTCTAAATAAAGTATAATGTCAGTTTTTTAAGAGGTGCCTCCAATAACTCTTCAAAAAGCGTTTAAATTCATTGAATCTTCTAGAATTTTGCCCAGCACCTACTTTGGCGCCGTCGGCGCCCGTGGTTCGAATTAAATTTTGTGCTCTCCATTAAATGGCGTCGTCGGTGTCTTTGCTGGCGCTGTCGGTGCTGAGTATTTTTTTCAAAATGTCATTTTCACTCCAAAATCCATCCTTTTTGGTTTATTTTTGCTTCAATACCTAAAAATCATCAACCTGCAATAAAACATGAAAAATGTCTTCCTTTAAAGAGTAATATCACCAAAAATGAGTATAAAATATTGGTCTAAAAATTCATATATTTTTGGTGCATCAGGTGTACACTGAGTAGGAGTCCTGAATATTGTTTGGTAGGCCCACAAAGCTTCTAATAGTTTATTTTGCCAATCTCTTTTGTTTTCCAATGTTTTCTTTAAAATCTGTACCAATATTTTGTTAAAGGCCTCAGCCAGTTTGTTTGCTCTAGGATAGTAGATTGTGGAGTACCTCCAGTATATCCCATATCTTTTGACAAAATTATTGATCTTTTTGCTCTTGTAAGTTGCCCATTGTTAGAAATCACTCTGTGTGGTACATCAAAATTATAGACAATTTAACTTTTGAAACATTGAAGGACGTGCTGTGTTGTAACCTCTCGTAACAGCTCTGCCAAGTAATTCATAGTGGCAGAATAAATCTGTGTCCGTTAGAGGGTGGGGGGTTGTTGACCTCACTTTTGGTTGAGGTCCATAGTGGCAGAATAAATATGTGTCCGTTAGAGGGTGGGGGGTCTATTGGACCTATTATGTTTGTGCCCCAACACTCGAATGGCCACGAGACAACATTTGGGTGTAGCACATTTGGAGGTTGGTGTGAGGCCATCCCATTCACTTGACAAAGGTGACACCTCCTGGCTATATCCATGCACTTGAACATCATTGTTGGACAATAATTTTCGAGTCTTTTGATTTTAATTTTCATCCGGCCTTGACTAGTGAGCTCCACAGAGTTCAGCATGTACTTCTTTGACGATATTCTGCGCTTCTGCTCTAATCAAAAATCGTAGCCACATCTGATCAAATGATCTCCTATAGAGGACAACCCACTAGAGAATATGACATAGCTCTTCTCGTGATGTGAAATGCCTCAGATTTGTCCTCGCTAACTCTTCAGTCTGTAAATATTCTATTAATGGCTTGCACCAATATTTGTTGATGTCAACAACTACAATCATCGTTCCTTGTTCTTTTTCTAGTTTGTGTAAATTGTCAAGGTCGATCCGAGACAAAACTCGTCGTCCTTGTACTGTAATGTTGATGGAATCCTCTGGTGCACATGCCAGATCCTTAGTAAGGTTTGCTAGAGCGTCAACATGGGCATTATCGCCTCGAGGAATCCGGTAGAGAGTTACAATAAGAATCTGTTCAAACAACTTCATTGTATATCGGTGGTATTCTCCTAGCCTTGATTTCAAAATCTTGTATTGCTCAGAAACTTATTGGATGACAAACTATGAGTCGCCATAGATGACAATATCTGTTATGTCCATTCAGATTGTCAACTCCAACCCAAGGATTAGTGCTTGATACGCCTAAAATATATAGTGTTTTTAGACACATTTTTATACACATATTTGAGATATTGCACTTTAATGGAAGGTATTTTTGAATTTTTCTTTCAGGTACAGGTAAAAAGGTGAAAAATGCTTAAAAGAGTGAAAAAGGATCAAATTTGAAGTAAATGGGTGAAAAATTTTCAAAAGTGTTTTGGCGCCTGAGCGCCAAATCTGGCTCTTAAGCGCTGGTTAAACAGAGAAGGCCACGCCTAAGCTCCAGAGGCCCCACGCTTAAGCACCAGTGGCAAATATTGGATGAGTAAATTCAATTTTTGCAAATTTTAAAGAGGTTTTTGAGGCACCTATTGGCTTAATAGGTGATTACAACCACCATTGATGTGATGAAAATTATCGTGAAAGGATGTATCTCTTGGGGAAATACATTGAATCAAGACACATTTTGAAGAGATACCAAGGCATCTTTTGGAGAATTATAAAAGAAGGAAGATTGAGACTTTGAAAGGGGTCTTGAAAGTATTGGGAAAGTTTTGGAAGTTCTAAAATTGGGGAGTTAGTTAGAGATATTTTCAGGCACCACATATTTATCCTTTTTATTTTAGTTTTATATTGAGAGTGTTGTAAAAGAGAAGATATTCAAAGGAACTTAAAGAGTTTGGTGGAGGACTTGAGATAAGTTTTTATTTTTTGTTTTAGACTACTTTTTTTAGATTACTTTTGATTTTAATTGAGACTTGTTGTTAGTTTGACAATAATTTCTACTTTTAAAATAAAGTGTGGTTTTGTTTTCTCCATGGTTCTGAGTAGTTTTCTTTATCTTTCTTCTTAAAATGATAAGTAATTAAGTGTTGGATGGAAGTTGTGGAGAGTATTGATCTTTAATGTTGGAAAAGGTTGTGATGATTTAAATCCATGTTCTTCATTTGCTTCTTGATTTGACCAATCCAGATGTTAAATTTTTTTGTGAGAACATGTAAGAA
>NW_018220212.1:129421-130321 GCF_001263595.1 Phalaenopsis equestris
ATTTTTTTCAAAATATTAAAATTACCAAAAATATTTAAACTTTCTTTACTGCGAAAACATCTTTAGTTTAAATAATTTTCTTTTTAAAAATAGAAAGTTTTCCAAAAAGTGCATATTGCATATCTTCCCTGTGGGTTCGATATTCAGGTCTTAAACAAAAATTCCTATATTACTTGATAACGATACGTATACTTACGTAGTATCCCAATATATATAAATTAAAAGTTAAATTCTTATTTTTCTTCAAGATCAAGTTTTTGGTTTTGTTGCTAAATAAGGAAATATAAGTGAAAAATATAATCATAATTATTGTTGTACTGTTGCATATAAGCAGTTTCGGGATCAATTTTTTGGCGCTGTTATCGGGGAAGTGAACTGAAAATTGTAAAGAATCTATTGATTTAAAAGCAAATTTCTATTTTCAAAAAGTCTTATTTAAACTTTAAGTTATTGTATTTTATTTTGTGTGTGTTTAGTTTTATTTTATCTTAGGTTAGTTTATGCATAGTTCAGCTTCTGAAGGACTAGTGCCCTACGATTCTGAATTAAAAACAACTAATAAAAAGTTAGAAAAATCAAAAAATTAAAAATCTTTAAAAATCTAAATAAATTACATAACTAAAAAAATTATAGAAATGGCAAACCGAAATGATCAAAATGCTGAAATTCATCAAGAGTTTAGACCTTTAAGAGATTATGCCAACCCTACTATAGATGAACTTCATTGTAGTATTCAAAAATCTACTATAGTGGCTAATTCATTTGAGCTTAAACCTACTATTATCCAAATGGTATCAAATAATTAGTTTAGGGTATCACCAACTGAAGATCCAAATTTATATCTTGCTAATTTTCTAGAATTATGCACTACATTTAAATACGATGGTGTATCAGATGATG
>NW_018220212.1:132598-132814 GCF_001263595.1 Phalaenopsis equestris
GAAAAAAATTTAAGAAAGTCTTTGGATGGACAATTGCTGATATTAAAGGAATCAGTCCTTCAATTTGTATACATAGAATTCATATGGAAGAGAACTGCAAACCCAGGGCTGATCTTCAAAGGAGACTGAATCCTGTTATGAAAGAATGTAATGCCTATAATGCCTAAGCTTTTAGTCGGTAAAAATTAAAGCTAGACAATTCTTCTCAATAGGTGG
>NW_018220213.1:0-7243 GCF_001263595.1 Phalaenopsis equestris
CAAACCCCACACCAAAAATAGTGCCGACAATTTTTAACAGATTAAACTTTATAACATCAGATATATATAAGAATGAATGAAAATTAAAAATAACTTGCTAACCAAAATTTCTAAACCCTAATGATACAAGTAGGAAAACTAAAAATAGGAGTAAAATTAGTCTTGATAAAAATTTCTAATATTTTCATTTCAATTCAACATGTAGAGATTCAATAGACTTATAAGCAGTGGTTATAAACATAAAAGTAAACTAACATACTAACTTTGAGTTCACAATCTTAACATAAAAAAAAACACACAAAGATGATAAAAGAAATATACAGGGGTAGTAGTTTCTAAAATTTAAATTTAAGATCTATGTTAGAAAGATTTTTAATCTTTTCAAAAGACATAGAATTAAGTAAAGTTCTAAACTAACTAAATGACAAAACTCACAATAGTTAGTACCCTAGAATTTAAAAATAAAATATTAACTAACACAAATGTCACAAAAATAATAAAACATCAAAGTATAAAACATAATACATAATCCAAATCAACACAGATGCAAATGTAGCAGTACCGGGCCACATAGTCCTTAACAAAATAAATAACACAACACAAATCACAAGTCCTAAACACATAGTCTAACACATATTAGAGACATAGAAATAAATCAGTCCTCCTCCTTATCATCTTCAGAATCACCGCTATTCCAGACGTTTGTAGATTCATAATCAGGGTATCTAGAATATGGAGGAAATTGCACTCCTGGGTAACCTCTAATTAAGCTCTCCAAAATCACTCTTTCTTTTAATATACCTATGTGTATGACCTGCAAAACTTTCTAAATTTCTTACCTTATCGGCGATATAGTTGATATTGTCCATCATCCTCTGTAATAATGTGTCTCGGGTCTTAGTAGACTCACCTCTAGATGTAGAAGCATGTGAGGTAGATGGTCTAGATGTAGAAGTAGCAGAGGTAGAAGTAGTAGACGTCCTCATTCCATAGCTCCTAGAAAATCCTCCTCTCTAGCCAAAAATATAATGCTCCGAATAAGTCTTCACGTTCACCTTAGTGATCGACTTTAGAGGTAACAATCCTTCATCCCAGCTATCATATTTAACTCCAGCTTGCTCACATAAAGAAACGATCAAGGAAGCGAATCCCAGACCTGTAGTAGTAACAGATGTAGCAGAACTGATGATAGTCTTATAGATCAAAGCTCCAATTTTGATGAGCTTTTCTTCCTGGATAAAATTGTTTAACTTTGCTCTCTCTCTCTCTCTCTCTCTTGTAACTTCATTGAGATGATTTGTTGGAAGCAGACAAGCAGAAATAAAGTAGTGTCAGGTCTTTGAAGGTGCACATAACTTTGAAGTTGGGAAGTTGACTCTATTTTCTTTAGTGCTCTTCCAAAGTTCTCTTCCAACAGTCAAATAAGAAAAAATTTCGTCTAACTTCGCTTTAGTCGGACTATAATTTGCATAAAAACAAAAGGTATCAGGTGGTAGATGATAGAACAAGTTGATCACCTCTGCTGAAAAAGGTACCAACTTTCCTCGAACCATAACTCTATCATCTTCAGCCTCAGGGAGTTTAGCATAGAACTCCCTAACAATAGAAATAACGACAATAGCAGAAAAACAACAGAATTGTTCCCATTATCGGAAAACAATCAGATTTTCCACATCTCCACCTGGATTCTTAAAACACCACTCTTGAATCAGTTTTTGTGATTGAAACGCATTACTGTATCGATCTTAAGGCTTCAAACTAACAAATTTTCTTAAATCAAAAGGGCTCATTCCTTTGCTCCTCTTCATTCTTTGTGCCATTATTCAAATTTTATAAATTCCAAAAATATCTTCAAAAATCAAGTCTAAACTAGTAAACTAAACTTCCAAAAGCACAAACTAAACTTTCCATGCAATTTCCATAGATTTTTCCTCATTTTTCACCATGAATAGTGGATTTTCGAATTTCTCCAAATGTGCTCAAAATACATGGTGAAAATCCAAAATTTTTGCATAGAAGTAAAGCTCTTACCTCAAAGAACATGGATCTAGCAAATTTCACTTGATTCCACCAAGAAATCTTCACTTGAAATGTGCACTAGTCCACAAAAATTGCAAACTCGAGAGGTTGAAGGTGAAGGTGGCGTTAAAAATGATGATTTTCAGGCTAAAATTTCACTTTTAACCGTTCGTGAATGGTTTTTCGTTAATCGACGCTTAAGCGCAGATAAGTGGCGCTTAGGCGCCTGCCTCTCGGGTTAACTTGCGCCTAGACGCCAGTACAAAGCTTTTAAATTTTCAAATTAAACTATGATTCACTATTTACCTAAGTAAACCACCCCTAAATGGTCTCATAACACTTAAATGACTATTTTCAACTTCCTATAACTCCCCCCTCTCAAAATTCTCCATAATAACCATTTCAATTTGAGGCTAAAAAAACACAAACTTTCACACAAATGAACTTATATTAATTCACAAACGAGCACAAATACAATTAAGCTTTAATTCTCACTACAAATAGTTTTGGATAAGTAAATTTTGCTAAATTCAGACACTTAACAATCATTTCACATTTAAATTCATAAAAAGTAATAAAGACTAAAAACAAACACTAACATGTAAGCACAATGACTCCAAACAAATATACTTAAACATAGAACTTAATTCCACTCTTCATTTGATGGGACAAACTCAGGTCTTTCATTAGTCTCTTCTGAGGCAAGGCAATTGGAATATAAAGTTGAATATAAAGTTGGTAAAACGGACGGAGGTAACTTACTCCGAAACAATCTTCTTCAATCCATTTTTTCTTAAAAAACATCTCCTTATCCGCTTCCTTTACATAACTAGTGTGGCTAAATTGCATTTTCAATTGTCATCCAATATGCTGAAGATGTGCATGAATCTCTAATATCTCAATCTCTAGTAAAGACATGGTATTTTCAATTTTGTTGATCTTCTCTAATATCCCTTCAATGCTAACGACTAAGAAACGGTTATACATCTCTTTTATACTTTGACTAATGAATTTCTTCCTCATGGTATCTTCCTTCTTCTACAAATCCATTTCCTATGAAGACATCATCTAAAAATCTCTCTCTCTCTTAGACTTTAGGGCTAGAAATGATCTCGGATGAAATTCCTTTACAAAACCCTTCTATCTATAGGCTTAAATCCTTCCAATAACTCCTAGACACGTTTTTACAAAGTAATTAGTGATTTTCCTTTCTAGAATCTGAATTTTACACATGTGTTAAAACTGCCGCGCGCTTAAGCGCTAGTGCACATTGTTGCACTAGTCCACTTAACGTCCAAACACATGTGTTAAAACTGCCGCGCGCTTAAGCGCCAGTGCACATTGTTGCACTAGTCCACTTAACGTCCAAATTCTTATTCTAACATGTCTAAATCATTAAATAAAATAAGTACTAACACATAATATTCTCAAAAATCCTAACCAAATTTTCTTAATCACGCATAAAATAGAAATCAAAACAAAAACACTCTGATAATTATGAGTTGCCTCCCACAAAGTGCTTAGTTTTACGCCGTCAGCCCGATGTAAACAGTGCTTATTCTAGTTGACCCAACATCATTGCATTATTAAACTTATGTTGATTTCCTATAAAATAAAGTTTTAGTCTATGTCCATTAACTTTAAATATTTTATCAGGCTTAGGATCCATAAGGATAAACTTTTATCACAATAAATGGAACCATCCATGTGGACTTAAGTTAGCCTAGAAATAATTATAACCTTGCATTATATAGCAAAACTTGTTTCCCTTGCTGAAAATTTTTAGTAAGAATCCTTCGATCATGCAACATCTTCATCTTTTCTTTGCAAATCTTACCACTCTCATAAGATTCATTCGTTATCTCTTCAAGATCATTTAATTGTAATAATCTTTTTTTACTAGCATCTTGCAAATTATAATTGAATTTTTTAATTTCCCAATGTGTTTTATGCTCACTTTCAACTGGTAAGTGACAAGCTTTCCTAAAAATTAGCCTATATGGGGACATTCCAATAGGAGTTCTGTATGTAGTCATATAAGCCCACAAAGCATAGTCAAGTTTGACTGGCAAATCTATTTTTGTTGGATTCAAAATTTTTCCATAATTCTTTTAATTTCCCGATTGGATAAATCAGCCGAACCACTTGTCTGAGAATGATAAGCAGTAAGAATCCTATGATTTATATGATATTTCTTTAATAACGTTTCCATTATGACATTTCTGAAATGACTTCCCCCATCAGTAATGATAACTCTCGACATCCCAAATCTACAAAATATGTTCATTTTCAAAAATTTTGCAACACTTTGAGCATCCGATCGAGGTAAAGCAACAGCTTTTACTCATCTCTGATTGAAGCTTCCCTTCTCAGAGCAAAGGTATAAAAATCCTCATTATCCCGAGCTTATTTTGATTCTCCATTTACTTAAGCTTGATTTTATGGCCTCTTAACCGTATAGATATGTTCGTCTCACTTAGACGAGTCCATAGGATCAAACCCAAAGTGATTTGGTTGAGTCTAGGCCGAGATCTTAACGTTTTAGTGTGGACGGACACGGGTTCATTCCGTTGGGGACGATGAACGGATGTCGTTCATTCTCGCGTGTATTAACGCATCTTTGAATAATAACATCCTTTCCTTGTTATATATAAAAATGGTCATCCCAAAAATAAGTCTTAACTTTAGAAATAAATTTCCTCATTGGAGCTTAAACCTACTATTATCCAAATGGTACAAAACAGTCAATTTGGAGGTACACCAAATGATAAGAATGATCTGTATGCTCTACACAATGAGTTCCAATTAAATATGATCTAAATTTATCAAAAGCGTATACTATTGCTAATAATTATTTTTCAATTATTGTATAATTAACTTTAGTTTCATTAAGAGTTTTACTAGTATAGTAAATAACTTTGAAAATTTTATTATATTTTTGTCCTAAAATAGCTCCAATAGCATAATCACTAGCATCACACATCAATTCAAAAAATTTTCCCCGATCTGGTAAAACTATAATTGGTGCAGTGATTAATTTTTCTTTTAATAACTTAAAAGCTTTTAAGCATTCCTCATCAAAATTGAAAATTGCATCTTTCTCCAGTAAATGGCATAAAGGCTTAGCAATCTTTTGAAATTCTTAAATATATCACCTGTAGAATCCAACATGTCCTAAAAACTCTTAATTTCTCTTACATTTGTTGGATAAGGTAAATTAGCTGTCACTTGAATTTTAGCAGGATCTACTTCCATACTATTTTCTGATATTTGATGACCGAATACAATTCCTCCTACTTCCATAAATTAACATTTTCCCAATTAAGGACTAGATTTGTTTCTTCATAGCTCTTAAGAACTTTAGATAAATGTTCTAAACACGACTCAAATGAAGTTCCAAACACTGAAAAGTCATCCATGAATACTTCAATCCCTGTTTTATTTAAATCACAAAAAATTACTATCATACATCTTTGAAATGTAACAGGGGCATTATATAAACCAAAGGGCATTCTTCTATCTTCTAAAAGCAAAAGAACCATAAGGACTGGTAAAAGTTATTTTCTCTTGATCCACAAGAGATATTTGAATTTGGTGATAACCAGTATATCCATCCAAAACACAAAAGTATTTACGCCCAGCTAGTCTATCTAGCATTTCATCTAGAAAGGGTATTGGAAAATGATCTTTCCTAGTGATAAGATTTAATTTTCTATAATCAATGCATATTCGTCACCCTGTAATTTGTCTAGTGGGTATTAACTCATCATGTTCATTCACAGTTATAGTTACTCTTCCTTTCTTAAGAATGCATTGAATTGTACTAACCCATGCACTATCTGAAATAGGGTAGATAATTCTAGCATCTAACATCTTTAAAATTTCTTTTATTACAACTTCTTTCATAACAAGATTCAGTCTCCTTTGAGGATCAGCCCTGGGTTTACAATTCTCTTCCATATGAATTTTATGCATACAAATTGAAGGACTGGTTCCTTTAATATTTGCAATTGTTCATCCAAAGGCATTCTTTTTTCAGAATTTTCATCAAAATTTCTTCTTCCTCCATTGTTAATTTTGATGGAATTATAACTAGTAAAGTAGAGGGATCTACTAGGCATATTTTAAATGATCAGAAAGTAATTTTAACTCAAGTTCTGGAGGTATTTCAATAGATAGACAAAATGATTTATCTTTGTTTATCGTGTCCAAAATTTCAAAACTTTCTCGAACATAGTTTGAATCTTCCTTAAAAAGATCTTCACATTGATTTAATTCCTCTTCTTGCTCGTGTTCTAAATCTTATACTTCATATTTTTCTTCATAAGTCGTTTCAAAATGTCATTCACTTAGATATCATATAACATCAATTCTAAAACATTCATCATCTTTACATTTTGCAGGATATTTTATTGATCTGGAAATGTTAGAAGTAACAGCTTGATCATTGATGCACATTGTTAATTCCCCTTTCTACAAATCTATCATTGCTCTTTCTGTGGCTAGGAATGGTCTCCCCAAAATGATAGGTATCTCTTTATCTTCCTCCATATCTAGCACAATGAATGATCTGTTAACTGTAGAGTTCTGGTAGTAGGGGCTACTTCTCCTAATCCTAATCTTTTGAAAATTGATAGAGGCATAAGATTAATGTTGGCTCCCAAATCACGTAAAGCTCTTTCATAAAATTTTACACCAATAGCACATGGTATAGTGAAACTGCCAAGATCTTTTAATTTTTCAGGATGCTTTTTCTGAATAATTCCACTACACTCTTTGTTAAGTGCAATAGTTTTGTTATCCGTGATCTTCCTTTTCTTGTTCAGAATATCTTTCATAAATTTCACATGATTTGGCATTTGCTCTAAAGCTTCTACGAAGGAAATATTTACCATTAACTTTTTAAGAATTTCTAAAAATTTAGGAAAATGTTCATTCTATTTGTGTTGCTTCAATCCTTGAGGAAACGGTGGTGGAGGTTTCTCCACAGTAATTTTCATTGGTGTTAATGGATACTCTAAATCTGGGTACTCATGATCCTTTTCTTTTTTGGTATCCACTTTCTCTTTTTCAGTTTCTGTTTCTTTTTGCACTCTTGTTTCCAAATCTTTTCCACTTTGTAATTGTATCACTTTTTTTAGGATCTATTAATTAATGAATTTGTAATTTGCCCAAGTTGATTCTCAGCTTTTATTTTGGTCTTTTGGATTTGATTCAGTTTTAC
>NW_018220213.1:7429-7984 GCF_001263595.1 Phalaenopsis equestris
TAATTATTATTCCCTTGGTTGTTCCAGATTCCCAATTGGTTTCCATGGTTGTTCCCTCATTGCTGATTATTACCACCCAAATTGGTTTTCCAGTTAAAGTTGGGATGGTTCTTCCAACTTGGGTTATAATAATTTGAATATGGGTTATTCTGTTTTTTATTTATGGCATTCAAAGTTTCTAATGATGCTTGAGAATCTACCATTTGGCCTAATGAATTCTCTTCAATGATGGAAATTGGTTGAGAAAAATTCATTCCAAATTGGTCTAACTTCCTTGAAATTGCAGCAACTTGATTTACTAATTAGTAAATGCATCAGGCTAACTTAGTAAATGCATCAGTTTAACAAATATTTACTACTTTCTTAGGATTCAAAGTCTCAGAAGGCCGTTAAAAATTATTGGTAGTTATTTCTTCAATTAAAGCATAAGCGTCATGAAATAATTTTGACATAAATGGACCACCAACAGCGACATCGATAATTGATCTCAGAGATCCAACTAATCCATTATAAAAGTTTGAATTATTAACCAATCTAGTATAGCATGGTGTGGAC
>NW_018220213.1:8076-14470 GCF_001263595.1 Phalaenopsis equestris
TTATGGTATGGTGAAAAATATTTAGCAAGGAATTTTTGTGCTAAATCAGCCCAAGTTTTGATAAATCCAAGTGCCAATGAATTGAACCACATCTTAGCATTATCCCTCAGTGAGAAAGAAAATAAACTAAGTCTTATGGCATCATCTGATACACCATCATATTTAAATGTAGCGCACATTTCTAAAAATTGGCAAGATGTAAATTTGGATCTTCAGTTGGTGATCCCCCAAACTGATTATTTGATACCATTTGGATAATAACAGGTTTAAGCTCAAATGAATTAGCCACTACTGTAGCTTTTTGAATACTACAATGAAGTTTACCTACAGTAGGGTTGGCATAATCTCTTAAGGGTCTAAACTCTTGATGAATTTTAGCATTATGATAGTTATGGTCTGCCATTTTTGTAATTTTTTTAGATTTTTAAGATTTTTAATTTTTTTTGTTTTTATAATTTTTCTAATAGTTCTCTCTAATTTAGATTTGTAGGGCAGTAGACCTTCAGAAGCTGAACTACACATACACTAACATATAATAAAGTAAAAATAAAACACTCAAAATAAGATACAATAACTTTTAAAGTTTAAAAAAAAACTTTCTAAAAATAGTAAATTACTTTTAAAATCAATCTCTCCTCAACAACGACACAAAAAACTTGATCCCAGATTACTACTTATATGCAACAGTATAACAATAATTTTGATTATATTTTTCACTTATATCTCCTTATTTTGCAACAAAACCTAAAACTTACTCTTGAAGAAAAATCAGAACCTAACTTTCTCCTTATTTTGCAACAAATGCAACAAAACCTAAAACTTACTCCTGAAGAAAAATCAGAACCTAACTTTTAATTTATATATATTAGGATACTAAGACAGTATACGTATCGTTATCAAGTAATATAGAACTTTTTTTATTAAGTCCTGAATATTGAACCCAGAGGGAGATTATGCAATATGCAATTTTAGAAACTTTCTATTTTTAAAAAGACAATTGTTTAAACTAAAGATGATTCTTGCAGTAATGAATGATTCTTGCAGTAATGAAAATGAAAATTTAAATATTTTTGGCATTTTTAATATTTTGATAGAATAAAAAAAATTTAAAAAGATAACTAGAGTGTTTGAAGAAGAAAAGCATTAAAAATGAAAAATATCTTTCTTCTTATCATGAATCAATAATAAGTAATCTGTATTCTGTTGTGGAAGTATGCAAATTGTGTTGTGACAAATAAGAGAAATAATATTCTTTACCCTTAGCAGAGATGCTATAAAGAAGATTGACTAATTTAAAGTTTGAATAGTTCTGAAGACCGGCTACGCAAGGAAGATACTAGCTCTCACTCTAGAGTTCCCTTGATTCCCTCCATCTGGGGGCTAACATCCTTGTATCAGAACCTAAAACAATAAACCAAGTATGGGGCTTTAATCTGTCACTTTAAAGTCCTCTAAATCTACACCCTTCAATGAATATTTTCTTAGTTATTTGCACTCAATCATATGAACTGCATTCTCATCCATACAACCTCATGTGATTCTTTCCAATTGTTGAATGAGACAATACCAGCCCGATTCTTACATTTTCTCACAATAAATTTTTACATCTGTATTGGCCAAATCAAGAAGTAAATGAAGTCCATGGATTTAAATCATCACAACTTCTTCCAATATTAAAGATCAATAATCCCCATAACTTCCTTCCAATACTTAATTACTTACCATTCTAAGAAGAAAGATAAAGTAAACTACTCAGAATCAATGGAGAAAAGAAAACCACATTTTTGTTTAAAAATAGAAATCATTGTGAAACCAACAACAAGTTTCAATTAAAACCTAAAGTAGCCTAAAATAATAGATAAAAACTTGTCTCAAGTCCTCCACAAAACTCTTGAAGTTCCTTTGAATCTCTTCTCTTTTACAACACTCTCAATATAAAAGCTAAAATAAAAGGATAAAATAAATATGTGGTTCCTGAAAATCTCTCTGAACTAACTCCCCAATTCAAGAACTTTCATAATTTTCTCTTTTCAAGCACACTTTCAAAAACTTAATATTCACTCTTTTATATATCTCCAAAAGGTGCCTTGGTATCTCTCCAAAATATGTCTTGATTCGATGGATTTCTCCAAGAGATGTCTCCTTTCGCAATAATTTTCGTCCATGGTGGTTGTAACCACCTATTAAGCTAATGGGTGCCTCAAAAATCTCTTTAAAATTTGCAAAAGACAAATTTACTCATCCAATAACTGCCACCGGTGCTTAAGCGCGAAGCCTCCAACGCTTAGGCGCGGCCTTCTCTGTTTAATCGGCGCTTAAGCGATAACTTCCATCCAACACTTAATTACTTACCATTTTAAGAAGAAAGATAAAGTAAACTACTCAGAATCCATGGAGAAAAGAAAACCACATTTTAGTTTAAAAGTAGAAATCATTGTGAAACCAACAACAAGTCTCAATTAAAACCTAAAGTAGCCTAAAATAATAGATAAAACTTATCTCAAGTCCTCCACAAAACTCTTGAAGTTCCTTTGAATCTCTTCTCTTTTACAACACTCTCAATATAAAAGCTAAAATAAAAGGATAAAATAAATATGTGGTGCCTGAAAATCTCTCTGAACTAACTCCCCAATTCAAGAACTTTCATAATTTTCTCTTTTCAAGCACACTTTCAAAAACTCAATATTCACTTTTATATATCTCTCCTTTCACAATAATTTTCGTCCCTGGTGGTTGTAACCACCTATTAAGCTAATGGGTGCCTCAAAAATCTCTTTAAAATTTGAAAAAGCCAAATTTACTCATCCAATAACTGCCACTGATGCTTAAGCGTGAAGCCTCTAGCACTTAGGCGCGGCCTTCTCTGTTTAATCGGCGCTTAAGCGATGGATCTGCCGCTTAGGTGCCAAAACTCTCTTGCTCAATTTTCACATTATTGCTCTAAGTTTGATCCTTTTTCACTCTTTTTAGCATTTTTCATCTTTTTACCTATATTTGAATGAAAAACACACAAATACCTTCGATTAAAGCGCAATATCTAAAAAATAGGTATCAAAATGCGTCTAAAAACACTATATATTCTAGGAGTATCAACCCACTAGCCCAAGGCTATGTTCTAGTATAGACCAATATATAGAGGACCCAAATGGAGGTTTCACTCATCTATGACTCAAATAGGGTGGTTAGCACCACATTGTCACCAGAATACCGAATTTAGCCTTTTGCCCCCAAATCTACCTAATTTACCAAAACACCCTCAAACCCCAAATTTGACCAAAATTCTTAAAATTACCCAAACTACCCATTTTTGTTCAAAAATCATCTCAAATCATTTGAAATTTCCCAAAACCGCCCAAAATTTTCAAAATTACCAAAATACTCCTAAATTTGCCAAAATTACAAAGTACCCTTGGTAGCCCAAACTTTCCTAAAATCTTTATAATTATTTGAAATGTCTCCAAAACCAATTTGGACCCTTCAATTTGACTATTTTGGCGAAAACCCACAAATTGCCCCTAAAGGCCCAGTTTCTTTAAATTCACCCCAAATGTCCCTCAATTTAATCCCAATTTTCCCCAATTTTGATTCTAAACTCAAATTCAGCATGCATATGATCATTTTAAACCAAATACAAGCTTAATTGACTAATGCTTTGAGCGTATTTTTGATCCAAACCGAAACCCCAAATTTTTACCATATGACCCAATCTCACCCAATTGAACCCCATAGCCAACTCAATTGCCTCAATTTAGATACTAAAATTTCCAAAAAAAATCCTAATGATCAAATTGAGCCCTTAATTATCCCTTCTCAAGCCTCAATTCCAATCAATTTAAACCCAAATTCAAAATCCCCAAATTTGCCCCAATTTAGCCACATGCCTAAATTCCACCAAATTGAATGCCCTAACCCTAAAATTGGCATCCAATTGATGTTGAAAACTTTTTATGACATTGCCCTAGACCATTTTGAGAAATAAATGTGGATCTAGCCCAACCCTAGCCTAGCCTAAAACCAAGTCAAACCCAACACCCCCAAATTGGTCAATAGACCAAATTCCTTCAAATTGAACTTCCAAATTAACTTAAAACAACTCCAATTATTCTATAAAATATCTTTGAAAATCATCTACATCAAATTAATCAATCAATTGAGCTCAATAGCATGGCTAGCTGATCCCAAAACTCCTTATATGCAACAGTATAACAATAATTCTGATTATATTTTTCACTTATATTTTCTTATTTCGCAACAACACCAAAAACTTGATCATGAAGAAAAAAATAATTTAACTTTTAATTTATATATATTAGGATACAACATATGTATACGTATTTTTATCAATTAATATAGGGCTTTTTGATTAAGACCTGAGTATTGAACCCACAAGGAAAATATGCAATATGCACTTTTTGGAAAACTTTCTACTTTTAAAAAGACAATTATTTAAACTAAAGACATTTTTTCAGTAAAGAAAGTTTAAATATTTTTAGTAATATTAATATTTTGACAAAAATAGTACAAACATAAAAATATAACTTGAGTTTTTTTAGAAGAAAAGCACTAAATATGAAAATATGTTTCTCCTTATCATGAAGAAGTAATAAGTATAGGAATTCTATTTTGGAAGTATGCATATTGTGTTGTGCCAAATAAGAGCAATAATATTCTTTACCCTTACTAGAGATGCTATAGAGAACATTAGCTAATTTAAAGTTTGAATAGTTCTGAAGATCGACTAGGCAGGGAAGATACTAGCTCTCACTGAATCTCTTCTCTTTTACAACACTCTCAATATAAAACTAAAATAAAAAAGATAAATATGTGGTGCCTGAAAATTTCTCCAACTAACTCCCTAATTTTTGAACTTTCAAAAAATTTCAAAGCTTTCCCAGTACATTCAGGACCCCTTTCAAAGTCCCAATCTTCCTTCTTATATAATTCTCCAAATGGTGTCTTGGTATCTCTTCAAAATGTGTCTTCATTCGATGTACTTCCCTAAGAGATGCATCCTTTCACAATAATTTTCGTCCATGGTGGTTGTAACGACCTATTAAGCCAATAGGTGCCTCAAAAACTTCTTCAAAATTTGTGATAACCAAATTTACTCAACCAATAATTGCCACGGGCACTTAAGCACGGGGCCTATGACGCTTAGGCGTGGCATTTTTTGTTTACTTGGTGCTTAAGCACCGGATCTGGCGCTTTGGCGCAGAAACACTTTTGCACATTTTTCACCTATTTGCTCCAAATTTGACTTACTTGTATCTACAAAAAAACACAAAAAAATACCTTCCATTAAAGTGCAATGTTGGAAAAAATGCAAAAATACCTTCAGTTAAAGCGCAATATCTAAAATATAGGTATAAAAATGTGTTTAAAAACACTATATAATTTAGGCGTATCAAAATCCTTCAAGTGACACTTCAATTTTTAAAAACCAAATATGTATGATAATATGTATGATATTTATATGAGTTTTCTTAGGAGTTACTAAAATTTCAATTCAGAAATATAGTAGTCCAATTTAGAAAAAAAAATTAGTAAATGAGACCAACTTAAAGTTTGAAAATTTTTAATGTTAAGAACTATGAAAATTTGATTCAAAAATATTATAAGTCTTCCAAAATTAGAATTTAGTTCTTTTATTATCTCCACTTAAAATCTTTTTTTAATAATAATTTTACTTACTATATTATATCTATAAGCTTAAAATTTTCTCAAGTCTTATACTATAAAAAGATCAAATGTAGAACCAATTTTTAATCAGGCACTAATCCTCAAGCTTCCCCTCTCTCACTTTTTCTTCTTCTTCATCTTCTTTTTTTTCTTTTTATTTTTCTTTCCTTTTTCTTTTTCTTTTCTTTTTCATTTTTTTTAGGAAAGGATTACTATGTCTGGATAGACCTTTAATAATTTTGAATTCTACTTTTCCTTTTCTAAAGCAAATTTTTGATACAAAACTTTTACTTATAAATATAATAATAGCTCTGAAAATTATTTTTAATAAAAGAAATTTAAGTATTAAAAATAAAAGTTTAAATTCCTAAAATTTTCAAAAATACAATGTTTCTTACTAAAGATAGTTACTTATATTAATCATTTTCTACACTAAAAACTTTGAACTTAAAGTTTTTCTTCATTACTCAAAATTTCAACTAAAATCAAATTTTAATTACTCATTTCTAAAATCAAATTTTACCACTTCATTAATATAACTTCATATACATGATCAATTTTTCTCTTTTCTTTTTAGGTAGGGACTATTATATCTAGATAGGCCTTTAATATTTTTGAATTCTACTTTTCCTTTCCTAAAGCAAAGTCTTGATACAAAACTTTTACTTATAAATATAATAATAGCTTTAAAAATTATTTTTAATAAAAGAAATTT
>NW_018220213.1:14582-81368 GCF_001263595.1 Phalaenopsis equestris
TAAAATCAAATTTTACTTCCCTAATATAACTTCACATACATGATCAATTTTTCTTTTCAAATCAAATTCCCTTGTAGTTCATTTGAGAAAAAATAAATTTCAAGTTTTAAAAATATTTTTCATCCCCCCCAAACTTAAATTTTTAATAGATTAAACAGTTTAGATTCAAATATATATATAAGCAAGAATGAAAATTAAAATAACTACTGATACAAGTATAAAACTAAAAACAAGAGTAAAATTAATTTTGATCAAATCTTCTAATATTTTCATTTCAATTCAACATATAGAGATTCAATAGACTTCTAAACAGTGGGTATAAACATAAAAACAAACTAACACACTAACTTGATTTCACAATCTCAACATAAAAACAAACTCACAAACATGATAAAAGAAAAATATAGGGTAGCAGTTTCCTAAGTTTCAATTTTGAAGATTTTTGCTAGCAATATTTTCAACTTTACAAAAGACAGAGAATCAAGTTAAGTTCTAAACTAACTAAATCACAAAACTCACAATAATTACTATGCTAAAATTTTAAAATAAACTACTAACTAACACAAACATTACAATTCAATTAAAAATAAAAGTTTCACACATCACAATATCTAAATAAGTAAACATACATACATGTCTCAAGTCCAAAACATGAAAACACATCACATCACAATTTTCACTTAAACATAAAAGTATAAACAAAAACACAAAGTTCAAATCAAGACACATGCAAATGTAGCAAGCTCGGACCACATAGTTCATATCATATTACAATCATAAATCTCTCAGTTCTACCCTTCATCCTCTGAATCATCGCTAGCCCAAACTTTTGCAGGCTCATAATCAAGGTATCTAGGATATCAAGGAAATTGCACTCCTTGGTTAACCCTAATGAGGATCTCCAAATATGAGTGAAATTTCTCTTCATAATCATTTTTCCTCCTATTATACCTATCAGTATGATCAACAAAATGCTCTAAATTTTGTACCCTATTAGCGGTATAGTTAATATTATCCATCATCCTCTTCAACAATTGATCTTAAGTCTCAGTAGACTCACCTCTAGATGTAAAAGCAGCAGACATCTCCATTCCATAACTCCTATAAAATCCTCCTCTCCAACCAAAAATAGAATGCTCAGAATATGTCTTCACATTCAACTTAGTGATGGGCTTTAGAGGTAACAACACATGCTCCCAGCTATCATATTTAACTCCAGCCTGCTCACACAAAGAAAATATCAAGGAAGCAAATCCCAGACCTACAATAGTAACGACAATAGCAGAACTGATGATAGTCTCACAAATCAAAGCTCTTATGTTGATGAGCTTTCCTTCCTGGATACAATAATTTAACATCTCTCTCTCTCTGGTCTTTCCTTTTAAGGTGCACATAACTTTGAAGTTACGAAGTTTACTCTCCTCTCATTCGTGATCTTCCAAAGTCCTCTCCCAATAGTCAAGTAAGAAATAATCTCGTTTAACTCCGCTTCAGCCGGACTATAATTTGCATAAAAAACATAACGTATCAGGTGACAGATAATAAAACAAGTTGATTACCTCAAGTGAAAAAGGTACCAACTTTCCTCGAACCATGACTCTGTTGTCTTCAGCCTCAAGGAGATTTGCATAGAACTCCCTAACAATAGAAATAACCGCCACAACAGTGAAATAACAAAATTGTTCTCACTATTGGCAAACGATGAAATCCTCTACATCTCCACCTGAATTCCTAAAACACAGCTCCTTAATCAGTTTTCGTGATTGCAACGCATCACTGTACCGATCCTGAGCCTTCAAACTAACAAATTTACTCAAATTGAAAGGGCTCTTTCCTTTGCTCCTCTTCATTCTTGGCGCCACTCTACAAATTTTTATAAATTCAAAAAATAACTTCAAAAATCAAGTCTAAATTACTAAACTAAACTTCCAATGTATAATCTACAGTTCCTATGCAATTTCCATAGATTTTTTTCTCATTTTTCACCATGAATATTGAATTTTCAAATTTCTCCAAATGTGCTCAAAATACATAGCGAAAATCTAAAATTTTTGCATTGAAGTAAAGCTCTCACCTCAAGGAACTTGGATTTAGCAAATTTCATTTATCCACTTCCTCTATATAACTTATGTGGCTAAATTGCATCTTCAATTGCCATCCAATATGCTCTAGATGTGCATGCAACTCAAGTACCTCGGTCTCCAATAAAGCCATATTATTCTCAATTTTGTTGATCTTCTCTAATATCCCTTCAATACTAACTGCTAAGAAACTGATATACATCTCTTGTGCACTTTGACTAATGAACCTCCTTCTCATGGTTTCTTCCTTCTTCTTCAAATCCATCTCCCATGAAGACATTTTCTCTAAATCTCACTCTCTTAGACTTTTAGGGATAAAAATGATCTGGATGAAATTACTTCACAAAAACCTTCTATTTATATGCCTAAATCCTTCTAATAACTTCTAGACATGTTTATAAATTGTATTGACATGTTTTTACAAACAAATTGGCATTTAAACCTTCTAGCATATTAATTTCGCACATCCATTTAAGCTGCGCGCTTAAGCACCTATGCACATTTTTGTACTAGTCAACTTAACACCCAAATTCTCATTCTAACTTGTCTTGGTCATTAAATAAAGTTTTAAAATCTTTACTAACACATAATAGTTTCAACAATACTACCCCAATTTTCTTAATCACACATAAAACAATAAAAAATAAAAATACAGAGAAAACTATGGGTTGCCTCCTACAAAGCGCTTGCTTCTACGTCGTCAACCCGACGTAACCAGTGGTTATTCTTGTTGACCGAACATCATTCCATCTTTAATTTCTTGTCAATCCACTATAAAATAAGGATTCAGTCTCTGTCCATTAACTTTAAATATTTTCTCAGACTTAGGATCTTTAAAATCCCTAGTTCCATAAGGATAAACTTTTATCAAAACAAATGGGCCCATCCATCTGGACTTAAGTTTGCCTGGAAATAATCTTAACCTTGCATTATATAGCAAAACTGGTTGCTCTGGCTCAAAATTTTTAGTAAGAATCCTTCGATCATGCCACATCTTCATCTTTTCTTTATAAATCTTAGCACTCTCATAAGATTCATTCTTTATCTCTTCAAGCTCATTTAATTGCAATAACCTTTTCTCACTAGCATCTTTCAAATTATAATTGAACTCTTTAATCGCCCAATATACTTTATGCTGAAGTTCAACTGGTAAGTGACAAGCTTTCCCAAATATTAGCCTATATGGGGACATTCCTATATGAGTTCTGTATGCAGTCCTATAAGCCCACAAAGCTTAGTCAAGTTTGAGTGACCAATCCATTTTTGTATGATTCACAAATTTTTCCATGATTCATTTAATTTCACATTTGGATAATTCGGCCAAACTACTTGTCTGAGGATGATAAGCAGTAGCAATCCTATGATTTATATGATATTTCTTTAATAAATTTCCATTATAGCATTTCTTAAATGACTTCCCCCATCACTAATGATAACTCTCGGCATCCCAAATCTACAAAACATGTTCATTTTCAAAAAGTTTGCAACACTTTGAGCATCACATTGAGGTAAAGCAACAACTTCTATCCATTTGGATACATAGTCCACTGCTAACAAAATATATAAACTTCCAAAAGATGGTATAAATGATCCCATGAAATCTAATCCCCAAAAATCTAATATTTCAATTTCTAGCATATAATTTAGGGGCATCTCATTTCTTCTAGAAATATTTCCTACTCGTTTTACATCTATCACAAGTTTTGATATAAACATTAACATCTCTAAAAACTGTAGGCCAATAGAATCCAGATTGTAGAACTTTGTATGATGTTTTATCAACACCAAAATGTCCTTAAAATCAAAATTATGACATTTTTAGATAATTTCCTATGTTTCTTCTAATGGTACACATCTTTGAAAAATTAGATCCTTTCCTTGTTTATATAGAAATGGGTCATCCTAAAAATAAGTATTAGCTCAAAAAATAAATTTTCTCTTCTGCTTGTATGTCATTCCATATGGTATAATATCACTAACATAAATGGGTCATCCTAAAATAAGTATTAGCTCAAAAAATAAATTTTCTCTTCTGCTTGTATGTCATTCCATATGGTATAATATCACTAACAATAAAGTTCACAATATCGACATACCGCGGAACACGCCACTCACTAATAATGAACAGTTTTTCATCTGGAAAATGTTCATTAATAACTTTTTCAATACAAAGTGGTTTTTCTAACTCAAGCTTGGATAATTGATCAGCAATTTGATTTTCAGTCCCCTTTCGATCTACTATTTCAAATTCAAATTCTTGCAAAAGAAGAATCCATCTTATAAATCTAGGTTTAGCATCCTTCTTTTTCATTAAGTACTTAATAGCAGAATGATCTGTATGCACTTTTTTAGTTGTTGTATAATTGATTTGAGTTTCATTAAGAGTTTTACTAGCATAGTAAATTACTTTGAAAATGTTATCATATCTTTGTCCTAAAATAACTCCTATAGCGTAATCACTAGCATCACACATCAAATCAAATAATTTTTCCCAGTTTGGTGAAATTATAATTGGTGAAGTGATTTAATTGGTGATGTGATTAATTTTTTTTAATAAATTAAAAGCTTTTAGGCATTTATTATCAAAATTGAAAATTTCATCTTTCTCCAGTAAATAGCATAAAGGCTTAGCAATCTGTGAAAAGTCTTTAATATATCACTTGAAGAATCCAGCATGTCCTAAAAAACTCTTAATTTCCCTTACATTCATTGGATAAGGTAAATTAGCGATCATTTGAATTTTAGCGGGATCTACTTTCATACCATTTTCTGATATTTGATGACCTAATAAAATTCCACCTACTACCATAAATTGGTATTTTTCCCAATTAAGGACTAAATTTATTTCTTCACAGTGATTAAGAACTTTAGATAAATGTTCTAAACATGAGTCAAATAAAGTTCCAAACACTAAAAAATCATCCATGAATAGTTCAATCCCTTTTTCAATTAAATCACAAAAAATTGCCATTATACATCTTTAAAATATAGCAGGGGCATTACATAAACCAAAATGCATTCTTCTACCTTCTAAAAGCAAAAGTACCATAAGGACTGTCAAAAGTTGTTTTCTCTTGATCCTCAGGAGATTTTTGTATTTGGTGATAACCAGTATATCCATCCAGAAAATAAAAGTATTTATGCTCAGCTAGTCTATCCAACATTTGATCTAGAAAGGGTAATGAAATATGATCTTTCCTGGTGGCATGATTTAATTTTCTATAATCAATGCATATTCGCCACCCTGTAACTTGTCATTCATAGTTACAGTTACTCCTCCTTTCTTAGGAATGAGCATGCACTATCTGAAATAGGGTAGATAATTCCAGCATCTAACCACTTTAAAATTTCTTTCTTAACAACTTCTTTCATGACAAGATTCAGTCTCCTTTGAGTACCAGCCCTGGGTTAGAAGTTCTCTTCCATATGAATTCTATGCATACAAATTGAAGGACTTATTCCTTCAATATCAGCAATTGTCCATCCAAAAGCTTTCTTAAAATTTTTTTGAATTTTCATCAACCTTTCTTCTTCTTCCATCATTAATTTTGAGGATATTATAAGTAGAGGAATCTCCTAAAAAGGCATATTTTAAACGTTCAGGAAGTAACTTCAACTCAAGTTCTAAAGGTTTTTCACTTTATGGATAGAATTATTTATCTTTGTCTATCGTGTCCAAAATTTCAAAACTTTCTCAAATATAATTTGAATCTTCCTAAAAAGGTTTTTTACATCGATCTAAATCCTCTTCTTGCTCGTGTTCTAATTCTTTTTCTTCAGATTTTTCTTCATAAGTTATTTTGAAATAGCATTCACTTAGATATCTTATAACATCCATCCTATAAACATCCATATGATCTTTACCTTTTGCAGGATATTTCATTGATCTTAAAATATTGAAAGTAACAGTTTGATCATTGACGTGCATTGTTAATTCCCCTTTCTGCACATCTATCATTGCTCTTCCAGTGGCTAGGAAAGGTCTCCCCAAAGTGATAGGTATCTCTTTATCTTCCTTCATATCTAGCATTATGAAATCAACAGGAAAGGTAAATTGATCCACTTTCACTAGGACATCTTCTATAACTCCTTTAGGGTATGCTATAGAACAATATGATAACTGCAAAGTTACATTAGTAGGGGCTATTTCTCCTATTCCCAATCTGTTGAATATTGATAATGGAATAAGGGTAATGCTTGCACCTAAATCACATAAAGCTTTCCCATAAAATCTATCTCATATTGCACATGGAATCGTAAAGCTACCAGGATCTTTAAGCTTTCAGGAAGCTTTTTTTGAATTATAGCACTGCACTCCTCACTAAGTGCAAGAGTCTCATTATCTTTATAAACTTCCTTTTCCAGTTGAAAATATCCATCATAAACTTTACATAGCTTGAAATTTGTTCAAAGGCTTTGACAAATGAAATATTAATTAAAAGCTTCTTAAGTATTTCCAAAAATTTTGAAAATATCTTATCCAACTTCTGTTGACAAAGTCTCTGACGAAATGAAGATGGTGGTTTTTCCAAATTAATTTTTAGTGGAGAAATAGGTCTTTCAGAATCTTTTGGAGCATCCTCTTTTGATTCTTCAATTTCTTGTCTACTTCAATTTCTTCTTTAACTCTGCCTTCCAACTCTCTTCCGCTTAATAGTTGAATGACTTATAAATGCTCTTTATTCTAGTCTTTTGGATTTGATTTAGTATTACTTTGAAGAGTTCTTTGGGATCTATTACTTAATGAATTTGTTATTTGCCCAAGTTGATTATCAATATTTCTAATTGTAGCTATTTGACATTTGACTTTGTAAATTTCCCATTTGGAACACCACTTCTTCTATAGATAACTTCTTCTCCTTAAATTGTGTATTACTGTTGAAACTTAGAGGATAGGTAGATCTATAATTTTTATTCCCTTAATTGTTTCAGTTTCCCATTGGGTTTACGTGGCTGTTCCCCATTGCCAATTATTACCACATGAATTGTTATTCTAGTTAAAATGGGATGATTTTTCAGACCTGGGTTATAATAATTTGATAATGGGTTATTCTGCTTGTTATGTATGACATTCAAAGTTTCTAATGATGCTTGAGAATCTACCATTTGGCCTAATTAATTCTCTTAAATCATGGAAATTGGTTGAGAAAAATTCATTTCAAATTGGTCTAACTTCTTTGAAATTGCAACAACTTGATTTGTTAATATAGTAAATGCACCAGATTCATGAATATTGGCCTTTTTCCTAGGATTCACCCTCTCCGGAGGCAATTGAATATTATTGGTAGCCGTTTCTTCAATTAAAGCATAAGCGTCATAGAATGGTTTTGACATTAATGAACCACCAGCAGCGACATCGATAATTGATCTAAGAGATCCAACTAATCCATTATAAAAAGTTTGAATTATTAACCAATCCGGTATATCATGGTGTGGACACTTTCTTAAGAGTTCTTTAAATCTTTCCCATGCTTCATAAATAGATTCCCCTTCAAATTGATTGAAAGATGTAATATCATTTCTAAGCTTTGCAGGTTTTGATGGTGGAAAATATTTGGCAAGGAATTTTTGTGCTAAATCACCTTAAGTTCTGATAGATCCAGGTGCTAACGAATTCAAGCACATCTTAGCTTTATCCCTCAATGAGAAATGAAATAACCTAAGTCTTATGGCATCATCTGATACACCATCGTATTTAAATATAGCGTACAATTCTAACAAATTGGCAAGATGTAATTTTGGATCTTGAATTGGTGATCCCTCAAACTGATTATTTGATACCATTTGGATAATAGTAGGTTTAAGCTCAAATGAATTAGCCACTACAGTATGTTTTTGAAAACTACAATGAAGTTCATCTATAGTGGGGTTGACATAATCTCTTAAAGGTCTAAAATCTTGATGAATTTCAGCATTTTGATCATTTTGGTTTGCCATTTCTATAAATTTTTTGGATTTTTCAAGATTTTTAATTTTTTTGGTTTTTCTAATTTTTCTAACAGTTCTCTCAAATTTAGAATAGTAAGGCACTAGTCCCTCAGATCCTGAACTATGCATACACTAACATAAAATAAAATAAAATTAAACACACATAAAGTAAGATGCAATAATTTAAAGTTTAAATAAGACTTTCAAAAAATAGAAATCTGCTTTTAAATCAATAGATTCATTACAATTTTCACTTCACTTCCTTGGCAACAGCGCCAAAAATTTGAAATTTAAAATTCTTATATGCAACAGTATAACAATAATTCTGATTATGTTTTTTACGTATATTTCCTTAGTTCACAACAATATCAAAAACTTGATCTTGAAGAAAAATAAAAATTTAACTTTTAATTTATATATATTGGGATACTACCCAAGTATACGTATCGTTATCAAATAATATAGGACTTTTTGATTGAGACCTGAATATCGAACCCACAAGGAAGATATGCAATATGCACTTTTTGGAAAACTTTCTATTTTTAAGAAGACAATTATTTAAGCTAAAGACATTTTCACAGTAAAGAAAGTTTAAATATTTTTTGCTAATTTTAATATTTTGACAAAAATAGTACAGACTTAAAAATATAACTTGCGTTTTGGTAGAAGAAAGAACTAAATATGAAAATATCTTTCTTCTTATCATGTATCAGTAATAAGTATATGAATTCTGTTATGGAAGTATGCATATTGTGTTATGCCAAATAGGAGCAATAATATTCTTTACCCTTACTAGAGATGCTAAAAAAACATTGCCTAATTTAAAGTTTAAATAGTTCTGAAGACCGGCTAGACAGGGAATATACTAGCTCTCACACTAGAGTTCCCTCAATTCCTCTAGCTGGAGTCTAACATCTCGTATTAGAACCTAAAAAAATAATCCAAGTTGGGGGCTTTATCCTATTACTTTAAAGTCCTCTAACTCTACGCCCTTCAATGAATATTTCCCTATTTATTTGCACTTGATCATATGAAGTACATTCTCATTCATACAACCTCATGTGATTCTTTTTAATTGTTGACTGAGACAATACCAGCACGATTCTTACATATTCTCACAACAAATTTTAACATCTGGATTGGCCAAATCAAGAAGTAAATGCATTACATGGACTTAAATCATCACAACTTTTTCCAAAATTAAAGATCACACTAGTCCCTCAGATCCTGAACTATGCATACACTAACATAAAATAAAATAAAATTAAACACACATAAAGTAAGATGCAATAATTTAAAGTTTAAATAAGACTTTCAAAAAATAGAAATCTGCTTTTAAATCAATAGATTCATTACAATTTTCACTTCACTTCCTTGGCAACAGCGCCAAAAATTTGAAATTTAAAATTCTTATATGCAACAGTATAACAATAATTCTGATTATGTTTTTTACGTATATTTCCTTAGTTCACAACAATATCAAAAACTTGATCTTGAAGAAAAATAAAAATTTAACTTTTAATTTATATATATTGGGATACTACCCAAGTATACGTATCGTTATCAAATAATATAGGACTTTTTGATTGAGACCTGAATATCGAACCCACAAGGAAGATATGCAATATGCACTTTTTGGAAAACTTTCTATTTTTAAGAAGACAATTATTTAAGCTAAAGACATTTTCACAGTAAAGAAAGTTTAAATATTTTTTGCCTAATTTTAATATTTTTTTAATATTTTGACAAAAATAGTACAGACTTAAAAATATAACTTGCGTTTTGGTAGAAGAAAGAACTAAATATGAAAATATCTTTCTTCTTATCATGTATCAGTAATAAGTATATGAATTCTGTTATGGAATGAATTCTGTTATGGAAGTTGTGGAAGTATGCAAATTGTGTTGTGCCAAATAGGAGCAATAATATTCTTTACCCTTACTAGAGATGCTATAAAGAACATTGCCTAATTTAAAGTTTAAATAGTTCTGAAGACCGGCTAGACAGGGAATATACTAGCTCTCACACTAGAGTTCCCTCAATTCCTCTAGCTGGAGTCTAACATCTCGTATTAGAACCTAAAACAATAATCCAAGTTGGGGGCTTTATCCTATTACTTTAAAGTCCTCTAACTCTACGCCCTTCAATGAATATTTCCCTATTTATTTGCACTTGATCATATGAAGTACATTCTCATTCATACAACCTCATGTGATTCTTTTTAATTGTTGACTGAGACAATACCAGCACGATTCTTACATATTCTCACAACAAATTTTAACATCTGGATTGGCCAAATCAAGAAGTAAATGAAGTGCATGGATTTAAATCATCACAACTTCTTCCAACATTAAAGATCAATACTCTCCACAACTTCCATCCAAAACTTAATTACTTATCATTTTAAGAAGAAAGATAAAGAAGTACTCAGAATCAAAGTACTCAGAATCCATGGAGAAAACAAAACCACACTTTAGTTTAAAAGTAGAAATCATTGTCAAACCAACAACAAGTCTCAATTAAAATAAAAAGTAGTCTAAAGCAAAAGATAAAAACTTATCTCAAGTCCTCCACCAAACTCTTGAAGTTCTTTTGAATCTCTTCTCTTTTACAACACTCTCAATATAAAATTAAAAATAAAAAAAGGATAAATATGTGGCGCCTGAAAATCTCTCCAACTAACTCTCCAATTTTTGAATATTCAAAACTTTCCCGGTACTTTCAGTACCTCTTTCAAAGTCCCAATCTTCCTTCTTATATAATTCTCCAAAAGGTGCCTTGGTATCTCTTCAAAAGGTGTCTTCATTTGATGTGTTTCCCAAGGAGATGCATCCTTTCACAATAATTTTCATCCATGGTGGATGTAACCACCTATTAAGCCAATAGGTGCCTCAAACACCTCTTCAAAATTTACAAAAACTAAATTTACTCATCGAATAACTACCACTAGTGCTTAAGCATGGGGCCTCTGTCACTTAGGAACGACCTTCTCTGTTTACCCGACACTTAAACGTCGGATCTAGCGCTTAGGCGCCAAAACACTTTTTTACATTTTTCACGTATTTGCTCCAAATTTGATCTTTTTTCACTCCTTTAAAAATTTTTCACCTTTAATTTTTCACCTTTTTACTTTTTCACCTTTTTACCTGTACCTGAAAGAAAAACACAAATTACCTTCCATTAAAGCGTAATATCTCAAAAGAAGGTATAAAAGTTTGTCTAAAAACACTATATATTTTAAGCGTATCACTAGCCCAATTCAAACCCAACTTCAAGCCAACTTGACCAACATGGACCATTTCACCAATTTGACTTATCCAAGCCAAATTGGTTAATCAAAGACCACCGCAACCATTACGTGTACCCTTTCGACCAAGCAAAACCCACTTGAACCATCCCAGGGAAGCTATGGACCGATGGTTCCCTATATTAAGGGATTTAATCCCTTTTTTGGGTCTAAACCAAATTATCTCCAGCATCATGCCAAACCATTAAAGGTTAATCATAATGAACTCTCTCACTGGCTCACCTGACCACCTGAACACGTCCTTTGCTCTGGCTGAACCAGATTATCTCCACCATCATGCCAAACCATTGGCTCAAATGTAGTCTTATTGCGCGTTTATTCGATTGATGGTAGAGGTCGCGTTGGATGAACGAATGGAACTAAAAGGCGGGCAGGATGGAAACTAAGGTAGTTGGTGGTGTCAAATGGTGGAGCGCCACGTGGAGCTTTGGAGACGCCAAGGTTGAGGTGGCACCGCGGTGGATAAAAAGAAAAATAGCCCTTTTTTAATTTAAATAAATACTAGAACTTTGAAAAATCATATCTTTGTGTAGAAAAATCATAAAAATAAAATAAAAATATCCTCTTGCTTGGTTAATAGAGAAGAATGATTTAGGGTAAAAATAAAAATTATTTGTTGACTCTTTGATTTTTAAAGAATTAAATACTCTTTGTAGTATTATAATTCATTATGATCAAGCATTGGTCACCATGGCTTAAAATTTTTAGGATTCATTCCTTATGATAAAGGTTATGTCCTCTAGTTTTTTTCAAGGTCAGAGGACTTTTTGTGTCTCTAATCCTAATTTTCATGCTAAGATGACTTTTTTGGAATATTTTAATTAAATAAATTAAAATAACACTTGGAAAATTATGGGAATAATTTTTGTAGGTTTCCTATGGTCAGAGAAGCTTAGGACAAATGTCATGATGATTTGAATTATTTTGTACATTTCTATAGCTAATTAAATGTATATATGATACACCTAAAATATATAGTATTTTTATACACATTTTTATACATTTTTTGAGAAATTGTGCTTTAATGAAAGGTATTTGTTAATATTTCTTGTAAGTACAATCAAATGGATGAAAATGATAAAAGGAGTGAAAAAGGATCAAATTTGGAGCAAAAATGAGGAAATGTGCAAAAATGAACTAGGGTGCCTAAGCACCCAGGATTGGCTCCTAAGCACCAGATGATCCCAGCTTAAGCACCAAGTACCTTGCTCTTAAGTGCCAAAGTTAGTTACTTGAAGGAATATTTAATTAAAGCAGAATTTTGAAGAGGTTTTTGAAGCAACCTTTGATAGAAACATGTGAAATAGCTCATGGACACAAAAATTTATTCAATTGGCTTATGAGGAGGCAACTTCTACAAGATTCATTGAATGGAGACACATTTTTTAGGAGATGCTTTTTTGAAAAGACACCAATGGACCCCTTAGATTATTATAAGAAAAGACTTAGATTTTTCAAGAGAAGGGCAAGCAACCATCCACCAAAGTTTACCACCGCCGCCGCCGCCACCAACGACCACCTTTATTTTATTTAATTTTATTTTGAGTATTAGTTTGTATTGTTAGAGAAGGAACAAATTCAAAGGAACTTCAATACATTTGTTGGAGAGAATTTGTGATAAGTGTTTATCTTTATGTATTGTAGATTTCTTGTTTTTGTGCTTGATTTTTACTTTTAAACTCATGTGTGGTTGTGTTGTCTCCATGAATTCTGAGTAGTTTTCTTTATCTTTTCCCTTAAAATGATAAATGATTAAATGTTTAAAGGAAGTTGTGTGAAGTATTAGACTTTAATGTTGGAAGAAGTTGTGATGATTGAAGACCTTAGACTTCATTTGCTTCTTGATTTGACCAATTAAGATGTTAAAACCTATTGTGAGAACTTGTAAGATATGATATAGTATTATATTAGTAAACAAATGGTTAGAATCATAAATTGATTTCATGAATGAGAATGTAGTTCATGGGGTTGAGTGCAAATAAATAAGAAGATATATTTTCAAGGGTGTAGAATTAGAGGACTTTAGAATGACAGGCTAAAGCTCCTAATTTGATATATAGTTTTAGGTTTTGATACGAGATGTTAGCCCCCAAGTGGTAGAAGAAGAGGGAACTCTAGAGTGAGAGCTAGTATCTTTTCTGCCTAGCCAGTCTTCAAGACTATTAAAACTATAGATTAGTCAATGTTCTTTATAACATCTCTAGTAAGGGTAAAGAATATTACTGCTCCTATTTGGAACAACACGTTTAGCATACTTCCATAATTGAATTTTAATATTTATAGCTAATTCATGATAAGGAAAAAGATATTTTATTCAATTTGCCTTCAACTTGCAAGTATTTTAATTAAGTTTATTAGTTGCTCACTTTATTTTCAATTGTCGAAAATCACAAAAAGAATCAAACTTATATTTCTATTATAGCATCTTAAGTTAGAGTAAGAATATATATTATTAAATATTTTATTATTTAAATCCAATCCTCTCCATGGGTTTGATATTTGGGACTTAATCATAAAGTTCTATATTACTAGATAACGATACGTATACTTGCGTAGTATCCCATATTGAAATATTATAACTACATTCTTATTTGCTTCATAGTGCAAATTTTACCTACCCTTTGCTTTAGATAAAGTTTTTGGCACTGTTGCAAATTAAGAATAACTATTAAGGAAATTAATCATATAATTGCATATATCACATTTTACATCTATCTATATAGAATCTATATAGAATGTCAGGATCAAGTTTTTGGCACAGTTGTCGAGGCTAAGGAGAAATATAATAGTAATTTGCAAAAATATTTCCAAAAGAAGAAGTTTTTGGATAGCAAAATTTTTTGTAAGTGTTATTTAAACTTTAAGATTTATTTTAGGTATATTGTAGTTTTGTTTTTATATAACGTTTTTGTTAATGTGTTCTTTTTTATTTCCTTTTATTTTATTTTATTTTATTGTGATTTATAGTAATGTATGTGTAGTTCAAGTTCTGCAAAACTTATTCCTTATGATTATGAATTAGAGATAACTATTAGAAAAATTAAAAGATTAAAAATTATTGAAAATTTTCAAGAAATGGAAAATCAAAATAATCAAAATGTTGAAAATTTTAGAACTTTAAGAGATTATGCAAACCCTACGGTGGATGAACTTCATTGTAGTATTCAAAAACATACTTTAGTGGTTAATTCATTTGGGCTTAAACCTGTGATTATCCAAATAGTATCAAATATCAGTTGGGGGAGCACCAACTAAAGATCCAAATTTACATCATGATTATCCAAATAGTATCAAATATCAGTTTGGGGGAGCACCAACTAAAGATCCAAGTTTACATCTTGCAAATTTTCTAGAATTGTGTGCTTCATTTTGATGTGATGGTGTATTATATGATGTTACAAGACTTAGATTATTTAATTTCTCACAAAGGGATAAAGCTAAGATATGGTTACATTCATTATCATCTGGATTTATCTGAACTTGAAGTGATTTAGCATAGAAATTCCCCGCTAAATATTTTTCACCATCAAAGAGTGCGAAGCTTAGAAATGATATTACATCTTTTAGTCAGTTTGAATAGGAATCTATTAATGAAGCATGGGAGTGATTTAAAGAAGAAGTGATTTAAAGAACTCTTAAGAAAGTGTCCACACCATGTTATGCCAAATTGATTAGTAATTCAAATATTTTACAATAGATTAGTTGGATCTCTAAGATCTATTATCATTGTCGCTACTGGTGGTTCATTGATGTCAAAACCATTTCATGATGCTTATGCTTTTCTTAAGGCTACCAACAATTTTCAATGGCCTTTTGAAAGGGTAAATCTTAAGAAAGTATCCAATGTTCATGAAACTGATGCTTTTGTCATGTTAGCAAATCAAGTTGCTGTAATTTCAAGGATCCTGGTTGCTTTACTATTCCATGTGCAATAGGAGACAAATTTTATGGGAAAGCTTTATGTGACTTAGGAGAAAGCATCAACCTTATGCCACTATCAATATTTAACAGATTGGGATTAGGAGAAATAAGCCTGACAACTGTAACTCTACAGTTAGCAGATTGATCAATAACATATCTTAAAGGAGTTATAGAAGATGCCTAGTGAAAGTGGATCAATTTATCTTTCCTATTGATTTCATTGTGCTAGACATAGAGGAAGATAAGGAGATACCTATCATTTTGGGGAGACCTTTCCTATCCATAAGAAGAGCAATGATAGAAGTGTAGAAATGAGAATTAACTATGCACATCAATGATCAAACTATTACATTTATTATTTCAAAATCAATGAAGTACCATGCAAAGGGTAAAGATGATGAATACTATCAAATGGATGTTATAAGATATTTAAGTGAATGACATTTCAAAACAACTTATGAAGAGAAATCTCAGATGAAAGATTTGGAACACGAGAAAGAAGAAGAATTAGAGCTATATGAAGATTTATATAAGGAAGATTCAAATTATGTTCGAGAAAGTTTTAAAATTTTGGACACAATATAGAAAGATAAAACTTTACAGAAATATAAAACTTTTTGTCCATCAATTAAAAAACCTCCTGAACTTGAGTTGAAGTTGCTTCCTGAACATTTGAAGTATGCCATTTTAGGTGATTCCACAACATTACCTATTATAATTTCCTCAAAGTTAACTACAGAAGAAGAAGAGAGTTTGATGAGAACTTTAAAGATTTATAAGAAAGCCTTTGGATGGTTAATTGCTGATATAAAAGGAATCAGTTCCTTAATTTGTATGCATTACATTGATATGGAAGAGAACTAAAAACCCAGGGCTAATCCTCAAAAGTGTTTGAATGCTATTATGAAAGAAGTTGTTAAGAAATAAATTCAGATACTGCATGAGTTTGTCAAATTCACTGCGTTCCTAAGAAAGGAGGAGTGACTGTGACTTTGAATGAACATAAAGAGTTAATACCAACAGGACAAGTCACCGAATGGTGAATATGCATTGATTATAGAAAACTCAATCTCACCACAGGGAAAGATCGTTTTACAGTACCTTTCTAGATCAAATGTTGGATAGATGAGTTGGCCATAAATACTTTTATTTTCTTGATGTATATACTGGTTATCACCAAATATAAATAGCTCTTGAGGATCAACAGAAAACAACTTTTATCAGTCCTTATGGTACATTTACTTTTAGAAGAATCCCGTTTGGTTTATGTAATGCATCTACTACATTTCAAAGATGTATGATGACTATTTTTTGTTATTTAATTCAAAAACGGATTGAAATTTTTATGGATAGTTTTTTAGTATTTGGAACTTCATTTGACTTATGTTTCGAACATTTTTCAAAAGCTCCTAAGCACTGTGATGAAATAAATTTAGTCCCTAATTGGGAAAAATGTCAAATTATGGTAGCAGGAGGAATAGTTTTGGGTCCTCAAATTTCTGAAAAAGGTATGGAAGTAGACCCTGCAAAAATTCAAGTGATAAATAATTTACCTTACCTAATAAGTGTAAATAAGATTAGGAGTTTTTAAAGAGATGTTAGATTCTACAGGCGATATAATAAAGACTTTTCAAAAACTGCGAAGCTTCTATGTCATTTACTCGAAAAAGATGTAATTTTTTATTTTAATGAAGAGTGCCTAAAAGATTTTGAATTATTAAAAGAAAAATTAGTCACGACATCAATTGTTGTTTCACCAGATTGGGAAAAACCTTTGAATTAATGTGCGGTGCTAGTGATTGTGCTGTTGGAGCTATTTAGGTCAAAAATGTGATAAATTTTTCAAAGTTATCTACTATGCTAGTAGAACTCTTAATGAAGCTCAAATAAATTTTACCACAAAAAATTTTACCACAACTAAGAAAGAGTTATTAGCAGTAGTATATGCTTTTGATAAATTTAGATCATACTTAATTGAAACTAAATGTATAGTGCATACATATCATTCTGCTATTAAATATTTAATGAAAAAGAAGGATGCAAAACTGAGACTGATAAGATGGGTTCTTCTTTTTCAAGAATTTATCTTTGAAATAGTAGAGAGGAAGGGAGTTAAGAATCAAATTGTAGATCATTTGTCCAGGCTTGAATTAGAAAACTAGCCTTTTTTGAAAAAGAAATTAATGAACATTTTCCAGATGAAAAATTGTTTAATATTAATGAGTGACATGTTCAAAAATATGCTGACATTGTTAACCTCATTGTTAGTGATATTATACCCTATGGAATGACATACTAATAGAGGAAAAAATTTATATTTGAAGCTAAGACATATTTTGGGTTGATCCATTTTTATATAAACAAGGAAATAATCTTATTATTCAAAGATGTGTGCCTTTACAAGAAACTTATGAAATTATCCAAAAATGTCATAAATCTGATTTTGTGGGACATTTTGGTGTTGATAAATCAACTTAAAAAATTTTACAATATGGATTTTATTGGTCTACAATCTTTAGTAATATTAATGCTTATATCAAAACTTGTGATCGATGTCAACGAGTAGGCAATATTTCTAGGAGGAATGAGATGCCTCTTAATTATGTGTTAGAAGTTGAGATATTTTATGTTTGGGGATTAGATTTCTTGGGACTATTTATACCATCTTTCAAAAATTTATATATATTGTTAGCAGTAGATTATGTTTCCAAATGGATATAAGCTGTTGATTTACCTAGATGTGATGCTCAAAGTGTTGGAAAGGTTTTAAGAACAAATATATTTTGTAGATTTAGGATGCCGAGAGTAATCATAACTGATGGGGAAGTCATTCCAAAAATTCCATACTGGAGAAGTTATTAAAGACAATTATTAAAGAAATATCATATTAACCATATAATTGCTACTACTTATCATCCTCAGACAAGAGGGTTTGGTTGAGTTATCCAATTACGAAATTAAAATAATATTAGAAAAATCTATAAATCCAACTAAAATGGATTGGTCAGCTAAACGTGACAATGCGTTGTGGGCTTATAGGACTGCATATAGAACTCTTATAAGAATTTCCATATACAGGTTAACATTTAGGAAAGTGTGTCACTTACCAGTTGAATTTGAGCATAAAGCATATTGGGCAATTAAGGAATTTAATTACAATTTAAAAAATGCTGGTGAGAAGAGATTATTGCATTTAATTGAGCTTGAAGAGATAAGGAATGAATCTTATGAAAGTGCTAAGATTTACAAAGAAAAGATGCAGATGTGGCATGGTTGGAGGATTCTTACTAAAAACTTTTAGCTAGGGCAACAAGTTTTGCCTTAAAATGCAAGGTTAAGATTATTCCCAGCAAACTTAAGTCCAGGTGGACGGGCCCATTTATTGTGGTGAAAGTTTATCCCTATGGAGCTGTAGATATTAAAGATCCTAAAATTGATAAAATATTTAAAGTGTGTGGTCACAGGCTGAAATCCTACTTTTTAGGTGACCAACTTAAATTAAATATTTTTTTGCTGTTGGGTTAACCATAATAAGCATTGGTTACTTCAGGATGACGATGTTAAACCAAGCACTATGTGGGAGGCACCCCATAATTATCTGTGTTTGTTTTTTGGTGTTATGTTATTGTATGTAAATTAGGAAATTCTGGTAGTATTTTGACCATATAATTAGTTAGTAATTTTTCTAAGACCATAATAGATGACATAGACATTTTAGAATGAATCTTTGGGTGTTAAGTTGACTTGTGCTAAATTGAGCACTGGAGCTTAAGTGCTAAGGCGCTTGAGAGTGATAGTTAAAAAATAAGTGCAAATTTGGTTTCTAGAAGTTCTAACTGTGAATTGGTTGGCTTGAACATGTAAGAGCAGTTTTAAGACGTGCCTAGGAGTTATGGGAGGGGTTTAGAGCCTATAAATAGAGGTGTGTGAGTAGAAATCTCACCACACCTTCATTTAACCATAAAATTCTAATTGAAAAAGTGAGAATTTTGAAAAATGTCCTCTTGGGAGAGTGATTTCAAAAAGGAGGAAATAATAAGAAAGAATTTTATTAGCCAGAGTGCACAAGAGATGTATAACAATTTCGTATAACAATTTCTTAGTCTTAGCCGTTAGTATTGAAGGAATAGTGGAGAAAATCATGAGAATTGAGGTTAACGTGGCTTCAATTGAAGCAAAAGTGATGGAAGTTCATGCAAATCTGGATCATTTGGGATGGCAACTAAAGAAGTAGTTTATCCATACTAGTTTTATAGAAAAATCAGATAAGGCTATGTATCTGACGAACGAAAGGATTGAAGAACATTCAACCAGAGTTATTAATCATCGTCTGTTCCTTCAGATAATCATACTAAATGCTGAAGGAGATACTAATGATAGGCCAGAATTTGTTCCATCAACTAGAGAGTGGAATTAAGTTTATGTGTTTATTTTGTGTTTATATGTTTAGTGTTTGTTTATGTTAAGTGTGTTTTGATGTTATGAAACTCTAGTTTTGTGTTAAGAATTTTCTCATCCAAGACTATTTGAATTGATAATTTATGTATTCAAAAGTGTTTGTAATTGTTTGTGAATTAATATAAGTGTTTTATTTGTGTGAAATTTTGTGTTATTTAATATTGAGTTGAATTAGCCAGAATTGGTGAAACTTGAGTAAGAGAAGAGTTAAGAGGAAAAAATAGTATAAACAATGTTTTGGGACCATAGAGGGTTGGCTGACTTAGGCTAGGAGTGCATTTCACTTAAATAGAAAAAATTAAAATTTGTGCACTGGCGCATAAGCGCCAAAACCCACACTTAATCACTGCCTAAATAGATAGACGGATGCCTAAGCATCGAACCCTTCACGCTTACGTGTCGGTTCACAAAAACTAGTTTGCAAATGGTTTTTAGTTAATTTTTGGTCCGAAAAACTCCATTTTTTCTCCTTCGATGGCGTTCTTCCTTGGTTTTTTCGCAATTTCTAGGCTAGGACATCACCTATTTTGAAGATTTCTTGGTGGATTCGAGCCAAAATTATCAGGTTTGATCTTCTTGAAGTAAGAGCTTCACTTCTATGCAAAAATTTTTAATTTTCACCATGTATTTTGAGCACTTTGAGCACATTCATGAGCTACCCAAAAATCACTATTCATGGTGAAAATTTTAGAAAATTTGATGGAAAATGCATAGATTTGTTAGTTCAAACTTTTAGAAGTTGAGTTTAGTGATTTGGAGTTGATTGTGGAATTTATTTTGAATTTTATACAAATTCATAGAAAATGGCACCGGGAATGAAAAGAAGCAAGGGGAAAGCTCCATTTGATTCGAGTAAATTAAAAGAAGGGGAAAGCTCCATTTGATTCGAGTAAATTTGTTAGTTCGAGAGCTCAGGACAAGTATGGCGATGCACTACAGACAAGAAAAATGATTCTTAGGTGATGTTTAAAAGTCCAAGAGGAGCTATTGAAGAGTTGACAGTTAGCCGCCAGTGGGAGCAGTTCTGTTATTTTTCTACTGTTGCCATGTTTTGCATTGTTTAAGAATTCTATGCTAATCTCTCAGAGGCTGATGAAGAAGGAGTCATAGTGACAGGGAAAACAATACCATTTTCTCTTGAGGTAATTAATCAATTTTATCATTTGTCTCCTAGCACTGTGTGTTTTTATGCAAACTATAGTCCTACTGAGGAGGAGCTAGACAAGATTATATCATCTTTAACTGTTGGGAGAGGATTATGGAAGATTACGAATGAAAGAAGAGTAAATTTTTCTTCCTTGAAGTTGGACGCTAATGCAAAGGCATGACATTATTTTATTTCTGCTCGCCTGCTATCTACAAATCATTTGAGTGAAGTGACTCGAGAAAGAGCAACTTTAAACTATTGTATTCAGTAGTCCAAGCCTATTGATATTGGAGGATTGATTTATGGAGTTATTACTAGTTCTTCCATCGCTGCTACTACCACAGCTTCGGGATTTGCATCCTTGATCATTTTTTTATGTGAGCTGGGTGGTGTTAGATATGAAAGTTGGGAGGAGATCTTACACCATTGAATCCTCTTACCAGTGTGAATGTGAAGACTTATTCACATTATCCTATTTTTGGTTAGAAGAGTGGATTCTCCAATAGTTCTGCTGCTTTTACTTCATGAGCCTCTACTTAACATGCTTCTACACCACGAGGCAGACTTCTGGTTCTGAGTCTCAGATTGAGTTATTACAAATGATTTTAGATAATGTCAATCACACTGCGGACCTGCTATCTACAAATCATTTGAGTGAAGTGACTCGAGAAAGAGCAACTCTAAACTATTGTATTCAGTAGTCCAAGCCTATTGATATTGGAGGATTGATTTATGGAGTTATTACCAGTTCTTCCATCGCTGCTACTACCACAGCTTCGGGATTTGCATCCTTGATCATTTTTTTATGTGAGCTGGGTGGTGTTAGATATGAAAGTTGGGAGGAGATCTTACACCATTGAATCCTCTTACCAGTGTGAATGTGAAGACTTATTCACATTATCCTATTTTTGGTTAGAAGAGTGGATTCTCCAATAGTTCTGCTGCTTTTACTTCATGAGCCTCTACTTAACATGCTTCTACACCACGAGGCAGACTTCTGGTTCTGAGTCTCAGATTGAGTTATTACAAATGATTTTAGATAATGTCAATCACACTGCGGATAAGGTATTAAACTTAGAGCATTTTGCAGAGCATAAGGATGAGCATATGAGAAGAAGAAGTGATTATGAAGATGAATACAACACAACTATAGAGCATCTTAATAGAGGTAACCGAGATGTAGTATTTCCTCAGTACCTGAGATATCCACCATATGAGCCTACAGCTGCTTGGCGTAGTGATTATAGTGATGAGGAAGATGATGCTTAATTGGATTTGTAGTTCTATTTTCTGTTTTATGTTGTTTTCTGTTTATGGGTTATCATTAATTGTGGATGGTGCAAGTATTCTGTACTTTTTGTTGAGTTCAATTGAGAGTATTGAGACTGCTAGTTTTTGTAATCTTGTGTTTTGATTATTACACCTTCTGTGATGTATTTGTATTTGAGTGTTGTTAGAATCTTTTAGTGATAGTAATTATGTTAATTGTGTTGTTCTATGTATTAGTTAGTGTTTGTTAAGCTTTATTTTGTAATCTTAGGAAGGTTTAGAATTTAGCTAACTTGTTACTTTAAGCTGCATGTTTGATATTCTTAATTTACTACCAGCTATTTTTCTTTATTTTGCAACCATGTTTGTTTGCTAGTATGTTTATTTTCTTTTCAGTTATACTCCACTGCAATAGAAGTCTTATGAATCCCTATTTTTTAAATAAGTAAAAATTTTGATTACATTAAAATTTTAGTCTTGTTTTTAATATTTGTACTTGCATATTTAGGATATGAAAGCTCTTTTAAGCATGTTATACTTAGTTTTCATTATTGCTTATCTATATATGATGCTAAATGTTTTATTTCTATTAAAAATTTAAGTTTGGTGGGGGATAAAAAAATTTAAAGAAACTTAAAAGTTTATTTAGTGTCAAATGCATTTCAAATAAATTGGATTTTGAATTGAAAAATGATTATGTATATAAAGTTATGTTAAGGAAGTAAGATTTTGATTTTTGAAATGAGTAAGGGAGTTTAGTTAAAATTTACAACAATGAAGGAAACTTGAAGTTAAAAATTTTTAATGTGGAAAATGCTAAATATAATGTAACTATCTTTAGTAAGAAAATTTGTATTTGAAAAATTTAGAAATTTAGACCTTTTATTTTCAAAACATAAATTTCTTTTAGTGAATTTAATTTTCAAAACTATTATTATGTATTTTTAAGTACTAGAAGATTATCAACTCTTTGCTTTAGGAAAGGAAGAGTGAAATTCAAAACCATTAAAGGCCTATCCAGATATAGTAATCCTTGAGAGAAAAATAAAAATAAAAATAAAAAGAAAAATAAAAAGAAAAATAAAAATAAAATAAAAAGAAAAGGAAAGAAAAGGCAGGAAAAACTTGAGGATTAGTGCCTAACAAAAAATTGGTTCCACATCTGATCTTTTTAATGCATAAGACTTGAGAAGCTCTTAAGCTTAAGGATGTAAAATAATAAACAAAATTATGCTTACTAAAAATTTTTAAGTGGAGATAATAAAATGCCTCAGTTCTATATTTAGAAAATCTACAATATTTATGAATTAGATAGGAACTTGTATTTTCAAATTTCTTAACATTAAAAATTTCTGAACTTAAGGTCGGTCCTATTTACTAATATTTTTTCTAAAATGGACAACTATATTTCTAAATCTAAATTTTGGTAACTCTTAAAGAAAATCAATTACATTATCTACTTATGTTAGTTTTCAAGGATTGAAAAGTCATTTGAGGACAAGTAACATATTAAGTTTTGGGGGTTTTGATACACCTAAAATGTATAGTGTTTTTATACAAATTCTTATACTTATTTTTTGAGATATTTAACTTTAATGAAAAGTATTTGTGTATTTTTCTTGTAGGTACAATTAAATGGATGAAATGCTGAAAAGAGTGAAAAAGGGTCAAATTTGAAGCAAAAATAAATAAATGTGCACAAGTGAACTAGGGTGCCTAAACGCGAGATGATCTACGCCGAAGCGCAAAGTACCTCGCGCTTAAGCACCAAAGTTAGATAATTGAAGAAATATTTAATTGGAGCAAAATTTTGAAGAGGTGTTTGAAGCAACCCTTGATAAAAACATGGGAAATAATGCATGGATTCAAAAATTCATTCAATTGGCATATGAGGAGGAAACTTCTAGAAGATTAATTGAATGGAGAAACCTTTTGAAGAGACACCAATGCACCCATTGTATTTTTAAAAAAAAAGACTTAGATTTTCCATGTGTAGGGACCAACAAAGTATTTTTAAAAGAAAAGACTTAGATTTTCCATGTGTAGGGACCAACAACCATCCACCAAAGTTTACCACCGTCGCCCATCGCCGCCGCCGCCACCTTTATTTTATTTTAATTTATTTTGAGTATTAGTTTGTATTGTGAGGGAAGGAAGAGAATTCAAAGGAACTTCAAGACATTTGGTGGGGAGAATTTGAGATAAGTGTTTATCTTTGTGACTACACTTGGTTTTTAATTTAGATTTCTTATTTTTGTGCTTAATTTCTACTTTTAAACTCATGTGTGATTGTGTTTTCTCCATGAATTTTGAGTAGTTTTTTTTTTATATTTTTCCTTAAAATGATAAGTGATTAAATGTTAAAAAGAAGTTGTGTGAAGTATTAGTCTTCAATGTTGGAAGAAGTTGTGATGATTGAAGACATTGCACTTCATTTACTTCTAAATTTGGCCAATTAAGATGTTAAAACCGATTTTGAGAATATGTAAGATCCGAGATTGTATTATCCCAGTCAACAAATGGTTAGAATCACATATTGATTTCATGAATGAGAATGTAGTTCTTGGGGTTGAGTGCAAAAATATACGGAAATATATTTTCAAGGGTGTAGAATTAGAGGAATTTATGGTGATAGGATAAAATGGTGATAGGTTAAAACCCCCAATTTGATTTATAGTTTTAGTTTTTGATATGAGATGTTAGCCCCCAGGTAGAGGGAGAAGAGGGAACTCTAGATTGAGAGCTAGTATCTTCCTTCCTTAGCTGGTCTTTGAGACTATTAAAACTATAAATTAGTCAATGTTCTTTATAACATCTCTAGTAAGGGTAATGAATATTACTGCTCCTATTTGGCACAACACATTTAACATACTTCCACAATTGAATTTATATATTTATTGCTAATTCATGATAAGAAAAAAGATATTTTATCTATATTGACTTCATCTCGCAAGTATTTTAATTAAGTTAATTAGTTGCTCACTTAATTTTCTATTGTTAAAAAACACAAAATGAGTCAAACTTCCATTTCTCTTATAGCGTGTTAAGTTTGAGTAAGAATATATATTGCTAAGTATTTTGTTAATTTAATCCAATCCTCCCTGTGGGTTCGATATTCGGTACTTAATCATAAAGTTTTATATTACTTGATAACGATACGTATACTTGCGTAGTATCTCATATTGAATATTATAACCGCATTCTTATTTGCTTCATTGTGAAAAATTTACCTATCATTTGCTTTAGATCAAATTTTTGGCACTTTTACAAATTAAGAATAACTATTAAGGAAATTAATCATATAATCGCATACATCGCATTTTACATCTATCTATATAGAATGCAAGGATCAATATATTTTATTTTAATTTATGTAAATTAAATACTAATAAAAAATTAACAAAATTAATTCCACACTGTGTATAAAAATCATGTTTACCCTCAGTAAAAATTTAAAAATTGTTTGACCAAGTTTGAGCACTAAAGTTGATTTTCTAAGAAACCTTGTACTTTTGTACAAAAATAATTATATTAAATTAAACACACTTGGGAAATCTATGAAAAGTGTTTATCTGATTTCCTTGTGATCAAGGGCATTTAGGAAAAATAAAATTTATTTTTGAGAAAATACTAGATTTTTTAGCCTTATTTTGAATTGAAAATAATTTAAAATAATTGAAAATATTTTATAATGTGTCTAATTGTTCTCTGATCACTTAGAATTCATTAGGATATTTTTTTTCCTAATTTGTCTAAGTTAAAATAAAATTTTTAAAAGCTTAAAAATTAATTTTCCTTTTTTTCCAATTACAATAATTATAATAAATAAATAAATAAAATCATGGAGTTTTGGCTAAGTGTTTCTCTGACCAAAGAGGACCTCTAGTAATTTTCTCATGAATAAAAACTTTATTTTGGATAATTTAAGTAAAATCAACTTTGAAAATACTACTTTCTTAATTTAAATAATTATTTAAATTAAATTAATTTTAGAATACCCACATTTTCTACTCTGATGTTTTAGTTAATCCATGGATAGGACACTCTAAATTCTCAAAGTCATTTGAATTTTGATTAATGAGGTATGAAGCGAAGAGCCCCAAAGTTAGAAGGGTAACTTTAAATTTTGGTGCCTTAATTGAAATTTAGAATTAATTAAATGAAAAAGGGGCAATTTTGATCCTAATGAAAAAATTTGGATGATTGAAATATGCTGAGTAAGAGGTAGGAACTCACCTGCCACATTTTCCATAATGAGAACAAAATTTTACTTTCCTTAATTATCTTGACTTGGAAGTCAATTAAAATTAAATGATTCTCAAGTGATGGGTTTGAGTTAGAAAGATAATACTTCATTAATCGCAAGTCCATGATTGATGACAATGTGATCTTTCAATAAGAATGCATGTCATTAAATCAAAATTTTGTTAATTATTATTTCACCTATTGTGATTGTTCAGGGCTTGGTACAAACCTAGGCTTGCATTTTAACTCATTTGATCAGATTTAGAAGATAACATGATTAATGATTAACACCTCTTTACACTACAGGCCCAATTTTAACTTGGGAAACTAAAACCATTACTTACTAAAATTTGTCTTAGGGGCACCGACCAACTTAACTCTTAAATGAAATATCAATTGATTAATGGAGTGTCCTAGCCTTGAGATAAATAAAACATCAAGTTTCCTTGAGAAATGAGATAACCTTAGCTCAACCTGAGATGATTAATAGAACAATATGATAAGTTCAAAATAAACTCAAAATATTTCAAAAAATCATAAAAGTGGTTCAGGGTCATGCTCTAAGCACTTTGAAATGTGTTGAATATTTTGAACGGTAAATTGAACTTACTCTATTTTGTTCTAAAATTATTCACTATGATCTTCCAAGACTCAATAAAGTCATAACATGGGGTTTGATAGTTATACCTTCATCTACTCCTATTAAATTATGTAAAGGTTATCAAAACTAACCTTTCAGGAGAAGGAGCGAGAAGAAAATTATATAAAGGTTGTCAAAACTAACCTTTCAGGAGAAGGAGCGAGAAGAATTGATAGGTACACTTTTAAGTTATTGCATTTAATTTTTCATACTTCTTGTTTCTTGCTTGTATACTTAAAGTCACCCTGTATATTAAAACTGAAATAAAAACTAAAAATTAATCAAGATAAAATTCACCGCCACAACAATCAAAATATAAGACAACTCAATATTTAATCACAAACAAAACTAAACAAAAATTGAATTGCAACTAAAAAATTGCAACTAAATTAAAACGTCTCTATCAGATAATAGGGAATCCCTCGGAGGAGGCAACCTATGGTTGCTAACGAGATTTTCCACGGTCTAAATGAAATTATGGAACTCATTGAGTTTAGTTTAGTAAATTTATTTGCACAAAGTGAATCTGAAAGAAAATTGTGGTGCCAGAATGAGGGAACCGTAGGATCCTAACTGGTGTCACTTTAATCAACTTTAATATTCCTCCTAACATATAAATAATGATAACCTTAGGAAATACTTGATTCAAAATCATGGCTTGACACATTAGAAAACTTAAACTCGCCACGATGAGGAGCTTGAAGCTAGCATTGTGGGCAGTGCGGCCATCTTCAATACCAAAACATGTCTACACCAGCTAAACCATTCCTTATAATTAAACCACCGAGCCAAAGGATTTTGAGGTTGTTCACCTAGTGCGCCATAAATCCTCAACTTATCTTTAGGTCTTTGTATGGTTCTGCTATACAATATAAGCTTTAACTCGCTTTAGGATTCCAAGGTTGTCGTTCATCACGACCTAAATCCTTACATCTTCCAGACTATTTGTTTGATCATTTCACACAAATACAAGCCCTAATTGCTCCAATTAATTAAAATAGGGAAGATGAAACATTTAAATATTTCTCCTCTAATTTGAAGCCAAACCTAGACTGGGAAGTCATCGATTCTCCTTAGGATCTGTGACATCCCCTAGTTCTTCTTCCATCGGATTCCAAAAGTAAATTATTCAAAATTTAAGCCATTCCCCCTTCACACCTCTTTTTCGGATTTTGTTGAAAAGTTTTATTCCGTTGACCTCTTTGAAGACAATATGCCCTGATTTTTATCGAGGGTTTTCATAGGCAACTTCGATTGTCTAAGATTTAATTAGCTATAAGGGCTTGCCTTTATTGGAAACTTTTTTGAACCCAACTTAATATAAACCATATTTAATTTTTCATATTAAATAGGGGAACTTGCCGGCTTAAAAAATGGTTTTTGCAGACCAAAGGGAAATCGTATTTTTCTTACTTTATTTGATCGAGCCTCACCCTCAAGCTCAAGTCTTGTGTTTACCTTTCAGGATAGAAACATAGCTTGAGGTGTAGTGTTCTTTCATCTAAACTGTCCCTCCAAAGCGGGCGACGGGATTCCAATTTCGGCAACCGACAGCTTTCACAGGACGACCCCCCCTAAAAATTCTTTCGCCAGCTTATGGTGACTCCCTTGGAGAAACGTTTCTCTCTCCATTTAAATCAAGGAATACTGTCTTCATACATCGGTAATGTGTCCATGTCCCTCATGGACCAGATTACCCTTCATCCTTTGACATATTTCACCCATTTCTTTCTTGGGTAAGTATGATCAACTCTTTTGGACTTCAAGATCGTTTGTTCAATCACCTTTGAATAGAGAGGTTATGGAGTTCATTAGGACTTTTAGTCTTTATGTGGGATCCGATAGCCAATAGGTGTCTTGGTGGATAAGTTCCGTCTGGGCGATCTGTGTTGTGAAATCGGTCCCGCAATGGTCCTAAACTTCACTTTTCCTTTTGAGTTTGGTTTGTTATTTTGTAAATTAACTCAAATTGTGTCATGTTGCGCTTGCTCTTTAAACCTTCTATGTGTAATTAATTAAATTCTCCTGTTTTCAAACTTACTTTTACTAAATTTCAAAATATTTTCCACAAAATAAAATTTAAATAAAAGACTTTCCCAGTATAGAGATCGACCTTTGTTAGTTTTTAGTGTTCGCACTAGAATTACAAGGAATTAGTAAAATAACAAACACCAGAGCTTACTTTTTGAAGCTGCTGCAATGGCGTTCCCTATGCTCGGTAAAATAACAAACACCAAAGCTTAATTTTTGAAGCTGCTGCAATGGCGTTCCCTATGCTCACTTTCTTGTGCAACTTGCCGATGAGTCGCGATGCCCACAACGTCGCCCCCATCATCAAGTTTGGAGCTGGATTTGAAGTCGTGCTCAGATAGGCTCCTTTTTTTCATAATGAAAGTAATCGCTCTAGAAATTCAGGAGCCATCTTCTGAGTTCAGCCTAAACTATCCTCATTATTTCCCTTCTTACAAGAAGGTGAAGAATACTGCCCCAACATCTGCTAAGCCTGTTGTTCCCACTTCTGCTAAGGTAAAACAACTCAAGATCATTGAAGAAATAACCAAAGGATTCACTGTCCCGCCATCAGTGTTTGAAATTCGATCAAGTTCAAAAATTGTGCCATTAACTCGGTCAAAAAGAAGAAACTACAGCTGAAAGGTCTGTAGGGCCGCTAAAGCCCAAATTTCTAAAGAAATGTCTATTGAAGAAATTCCTCACATGGAGGAACTAGAATTGTCAGAAATCTATCTGCTTCTGCGAGGCAATAGGTTCCATCCCTTAATGGACACCAATGGGTATGAAAGTATCCAAAAAATTGCTGTCACTTTACAATTACCTCGTGGACATGGTGGGGAGAGGCAGAAGCGTGCTTCTATCACCTGAGTCAGTATAGTGTTCTAGAGATTAGCTACCGAAGAGGGTTGTTCAGTCGGTGAATTGCTTAAACGAGTGGGATGTACAATATCCCCTCGCATGAAAAAAGAAATTCTAAGAGATTCCAAATCTGTCAGACGATCTTAATGAACAACTGAAACTTTGCCTGCTTGCATTACTGTCAGGTTCCGCCTTGGAAGCAGAACTGATACTACCATCATCGCCACTAATTCTACCGATGCTACTCTAACATTTGCAAGTCGTCGACTAGTTAAGTCACATATGGGTCCGAGAATTCTAGCAGTTACCAGTCATAAGGATGTCTCTAAAGTTTCAAATGAATAGATGAAGAGGATACCCAATATTATGTCTAGTCTGCACCGTAGGGAGTGTACCTCTCTTCGACATGCTGATGCCTCTATTGAGACACCTTTGTCTCAAGACATCACCGTCGAATAAAAAGGTATGGGTACCTAAGGTTGTCGTACGAATACAGTTCAATTACCCCATCGGGTAGAATCATTGAATGAAGCAAAGGTTCGAAGTATCTGTGCAAGTATTGCTACCAAGTTTGATGAACAAAGGGAGGATGTTCAAGAAAATCCTCCATATCTCAAAATGATCCAAGAAGCAATAATTGAAAAAAAGGTTGAAAAGCTCAGGGTCAAGATCTTTGAGTTAGCCCGAGAACATGGGGTTTCCATTGATGATGATGATGAAGATTTTGACTTGAATGACTATCTCGATGAAGACTTCATGGATATTCGCTTCATTGATATTCATGTCATTGAAACTAAATTCGCTGCGTCTGTGTGTGACGCCTAACCTCTCATTGAAGGGAACATCGTAGATGATCTACATAGGGTTGTTCTACTAAGGGATGAGCAAATCCGCCCAATGGAAAAAGGATGGAAGAGATGGCCACTTCCATGGCTGCCATGACTATAATTCATGGACACTATTAAGCACAATTGTTAGCTTCTCCAAAAGTCAATCAACCAAAGATTGTACATATCACAGATGAATATAGGGAAGTTACCTCAGCTAATAAAGATGATCAACAGAAGAAGGATTCTCCACTGAGCGTCATAACAAAAAAGAATTTAAACAGATGGTTGAATAAGTTTGGGAGGCCTTAGCCCAATCTAAGGGTGGTGCATTAATTTTAATAGGGAGAACTTACCCGAAAGACTTCGATGCCATACCCTACCCTAAAAATTTTATGTCACCAAGCTTTATGATAATTGACACTCCAACAGGTTGTCAAATGAGTCTCCAAGCCAGTTGTGATTATACTGGAGGTAACAAAGCCTTGCTTTTCAGTTAGTTTGTTAGTAGTCTGTTAGGGATAGCTATCAATTGGTATGTCGTGTTGCCCAACATATCAGTGAAGACATTCACTGAATTAGAACAATTGTTCATGAGGAGATTTATCGAAGCGCAACACTATGTTTATATTAGAGTGTTGACGTCACTTTTGGTTGAGGTCTAGTTTTCTCCTTAGTAGCCTAGGGTCTAGCTATATGGCTTTCCTGTTGACTATTCCTAGATGCCTAGAAAAGGAACCCTCATTATTAAAAATTTTAAACTCTTTTCTGCTCAACTTGAACTTCTGCATATTGGTCCTGACCTCTAGCACTTAGTAGGTGGGGTTAATATGGGGGAGCTCAAGGGGCATCCCCATAAGACGCATCCCCATAAGACGCATCCCCATAAGACTACTTAGCCTTAGGGTTGACCCTGGGTGTTTGTCTAGAGCTAGTTCACTCACTTACACTCACTTGCGCAACACATCCCAATCACTACCCTAAACCCAAACTTGTTGGATTTGATTCCTTGATCTTTTAGGAGAGTCATATATATGGTCACCTAGACCCACTAGCCATAGGCTAAGGTATAGCTAAGACCAGTACATGAAAGACCCAAAGTAGAGGATTCCTTTGGCCCATAGCTCAATTTGGGTGGTTGTTAATCCAATTTTTACGTAAGTACCCAACTTAGCCCAAACCTTAAATTTGACCAAAATTTCCAAATTTACTCAAACTACCCAATGTTGTTCAAAAATCATTTCAAACCATTTCAAACTACCCAAATTGCCCAAAACATCCCCAAATTTCCAAAATTACCAAAATACCCCCAAATTTGCCAAAATTACAAATATTCCCTTAGTGGCCTAAACTTTACCAAAATCATTTCAAACTACTCCAAAACCAATTTGGACCCTTCAATTAAGCCCAATTTGCCAAATTTGACCACTTTGACCAAAACCCCCAAATTGCTCCTAAATGCCCAATTTTGCCAAACTCACCCCAAATGTCCATCAATTTAATGCCATTTTTCCCCAACTTCAATTCTAAACTCAAATTCAACATGCCTATGATCATTTCAAACCAAATTGAACTTTAATTTACCCACTTTATCCAAACAAAAACCCTTAATTTTGACCATATGACCCAATTTCACTGAATTGAACCCCATAACTCACTCAATTGCCTCAATTTGAATCTGAAACTCTTCCTAACATTCATAATAATCATATTGAGCCCTTAATTGGCCTTGTTCAAGTCTCAATTCCACTCAATTTCAACCCAAATTCAAATTCCTCAAATTTCTCAAAATTTAGCCACATGCCCAAATTCCACTAAACTGAATGCCCTAATTCTAAAATTGACACGCAATTGATGTGAAAAACTCTTTATGACATTCCTCTAGACCATTTTGAGCCATCAATTTGGACCTAGCCTGACCGTAGCCTAACCAAAACCCAAATTTAACTCAACACTCCCAAATTGATTAAAGGCCAAATTCCTCCAAATTGAACATTCAAATTAACTCAAAAACCACTCTATTTCTTCTCTAAGCTCTCTTTGACAGTTATCTACATCAAATTGATCAATCAATTGAGCTCAATAGCATGGATAGCCCAATCCAAGCCCAACTTCAAGCCAACTTGACCCACATGGACCACTTCACGAAATTTAACCTAACCAAGCCAAATTGGCCAACCAAAGGCCACCCCAATCACTAGGTGCACTTTAAACCAAGCCAAACCCTCTTAGACAATCCAAGGGAAGATATGGACCAATGATTCTCTAAATTAAGGGATTTCATCTTATTTTTGGGTCTAAGCCAAAATATCTCCTCCATCATGCCAAACCATTAAAGGTTAATTATATTTAACCATCCCACTGGCTCACCTGACCACGTGACCACCTCCTCTGCTCTGGCCAACAACCCTAGTCGCCGGAGAACCCTAAAACTAAGAGCACCTCATGAAATTAAAACCCAATTGAACCTATCCAATCTCTCCAACCCCAATTGCTCTTTGGAGCTCTTCTGCCCACCACATAAGCAACTTATTGCACCCGTTAATTGGCCTGAGCTCCATCCCAAGCCCCTTTATTTAAGCTCAACTCCTCCGTGGCCAAATAAAAGAGAGCATCAATTTCTTACGGAAACTCTGCCAAATTGCTCCTAGAAACTCTCCAATACTTTCTCAGCTCAAGCTCACCATTTTCCCCCTCCGGTTCCTACTATGAGAGCCCAATTTGGAGCTCAAAATTTTAGTTTAAACTAGGAAAAATTTCTCCACACCTCCACAGTGGACCAAACTCCAATTAACTGTACCCAAACCATCAGCAGAGCAAGAGGAGTTGAACCGTCACAGAAGCACCCTTTTAAACAACTTCTAACATAGCTTTATACCAACACCTGAAATCTACTTTGATCGAATTCATACCTAGACAATTCACCAGGGCCTAGGACTTCATCTGGAGGTTCGTTGGACCCAATCAAAGATGCCACTACTATCTAATTGAGGCCTCCCCTCTCAGACAAAGGTATTAAACTTCAACTCTAAATCGAGCTTCATTAGATTCTCCATACGTATTTATTATATTTCATACCGTATAAGCCATATAGATGTACTCATCATGAGTAGATGAAGGTATAGGAACAAACCTCATGCAATTTGGTTGAGCCTAGACAAAGATCTTAATATTTTAGTGTTAATGGTTCTCGGGTTGGCTCATTTGAGGATGATGAATGGATGTTATCAGATCGCGGGTGTATTGTATGGACGGAGCATATCAAGCCGGACGAACCCTTGGAGCGAAAAGGTGTGACGCGTGGCAGTTGAGGTAAACAACGACATCAAATGGCGGAGTGTCGTGTGTGAGTTTGAAGCCACCATAGGATGAGTTGGCGCCACGTGTTTAAGTAAAAAAATATGGATTATTTGAACTAAATTAAGTGCCTGAATTAAAAAATCCATATCATTCTGTAGAAAAATCATAAAAATAAAAAAAAATACCCTCTTGCCCAGGAAACAGGGGAGAATAATGTGGAATAAAAATAAAAATTATTTGATAAATTTGTGAGTTTTAATGAATTAAATACTCTTTGGAGTATTTTAATTCTTTGTGACCAAGCAATGCTCAACAAGGTTTGAAATTTTTAGGGTTCATTCCTTATGATAGAGGCTATGTGTTATGATTTTTCCAAGGTCAGAGGACATCTCTGTGTCTCTAGCCCTAATTTTCAAGCTAAGATGATAATTTTGGCTTATTTTAAATATAAAAACTAAAATATCACTTGGAAAATTATGGAAAAAATTTTAGTAGGTTTTCTTTGGTTAGAGAAGCTTAGGAAAAATATCATGATGGCTTGAATATTTTTTTAAATTTCTATATCTGCTTAAGTGTATATTTCTTGTAGTAATTTATGTAAATTAAATACTAATAAAAAATTGACAAAATTAATTCTACACTATGTAAAAAAATCATGTTTACCCATTGTAACAATTTAAAATTACTTGATTAAGTTCGAGCACCAAATTTTATTTTCTAAGACACCTTGTATTTTTGTACAAAAATAATTATATTAAATTAAATAATTTGAGAAAATTATGAAAAATGTTTTTCTGAGTTCCTTGTGATCAGGGGCACTTAGGAAAAATAAGTTTTATTTCTGAAAAAATACTTGATTTTTTAGCTTTATTTTGAATTCAAAATAATTAAAATAATTAAAAAATTCTAAAATTACCAAAATATATTAAAATGTGGCTAATTGCTCCTTGATCGCTTAGAACTCATTAAGATATTTTCCCCAATTTTTCTAAGTTAAAATTAAATTTTTAAAAGCTTAAAATGAAATTTCTTATTTTCTCATTAAAATAATTATAATAAATAAATTAAAAATTATTAGAATGCAAAATTTTCTTCTCTGAGTTCCTCGAGCTCAAAAAGGTTTGTTAAAAACATAAAAAATATTTTTTTTGTAAATAAAACATCTTTCCATTTAAATTAAATCATAAAAATTAATAATGATTACAAAATTTAATTAAAGATTAATTTAAAAAATCAAGAAATTTTGTCTAAGTGTTTTTCTAACCTAAGGGGACCTCTAGTGATTTTCTCGTGAATAAATATCTTTTTTTTGAAAAGTTAAGTAAAGTCAACTTTGAAAATAGTACTTTCTAAATTTAAGTAATTATTTAAATTAAATTAAATTTTGAAAACCCACATTTCCTCCTCTGATGTTTTAATTAACATGTGGATAAGACACTCTAAAAAGTCTCGAAGTGATTTTATATTTGATTAATGAGTTATGAAGTGAAGAGCCCTAAAGGCAGAAGAGTAGCTTTCCACTTCGGTTCCTTAATCAAAATCTATGATTAATTAAAGGGAAGAGGGGCAATTTTGATCCTAATGAACATTCAAAAATAATTGTAGTTTGATGGGTAAGAGGTCGGAATTCACTTACCACCTTTTCCATAATGAGAATGAAACTGCAATCTCCTTAATTATCTTGACTTAGAAGTCAATCAAAATTAAACGATTCTTAAGTGATGGGTTTGAGTTATAAAGATAATATTTCATTAAGTTTAAGTCCATGATTGATGACAATGTGATCTTTTAATAAGAATTCATGTCATTTAAATCAAAATTTTGTTAATTATAGTTTAACCTAACGTGATTGTTCGGGGCTTGGTAGTGACCTAGGCTTGACATTTAAACTCATTTGGTCGGATTTATAATATAACGTGATTGATGATCAACACCTCTCTAAACTACAAGCCCAATTTTAACTTTGGAAACTAAAACCTTTACTTACCTAAATTTGCCTTAGGAGCACCCACCCACATAACACTTAAATGAAATATCAATTAATTAATGGAGTGTCCTAGCATTGGGATAAATAGAACATCAAGTTTCTTTGAGCAATGGGATAACTCTAGCTTAACCTTGGATGATCAATAGAACAATATGATAAGTTCAAAATAAACACGAAATATTTCAAGAAATCTTAAAAGTGGTTCAGGGTCATGCCCTGAGCATTTTGAAATCTCTTGGATATTTTGAAGGGTAAATTGAATTTGATATATTTTGTTCTAAAATTATCCACTAAGATCTTTCAAGACTGAATAAAGTCACAACTTAGGGTTTGGTAGCTATACCTTCATCTACCCCTACAACTTAAATTCCTTACAAAATTATATACATATTGCCAAATCTAACCTTTCTGGTGGAGGAGTGGAAAGAATTGATGGGTACACTTTTAAGTTATTGCACTGCAATTTACTTTTATTTACCTTTTTGTCTCTTGTTTCCTGCTTGTAGACTTGCATGTTAAACAACAAGATCACCATGCATGTCAAAACTAAAACTTTTAGGATAGCCACAAAACTGAAACCAAAACTAAATTTTAAACAAGATAAAATTCACCGCCACAATAGTCAAAATATAAGAAAACTCAAAATTTAATCACAAGAAAAAAAAAATTACAACTAAATTAGGACGTCTCTATCAGATGATCAGGAAACCCTCGGAGGAGGTAACCTACGGTTACTAACGAGATCTCCCACGGTCTAAATGAAAGTATTGAACTCATTAAGTTGAGTTTAGTAAGTTTATTTGGACTAAGTGAATCGAAAAGAAAAAAGTGGGGTCAGAATAAGGGAACCGTAGGATCATAATCGGTGTCGCTCTAATCAACTTTGGTATTCCTCATAACATTTAAATAACCATGAACTTAGGAAACATTTGATTTGAAATCATGACTTGACAAATTAGAAAACATAAACTCATCACGACAAGGATCTTGGAACTAGCACTGTACGCAACACAGCCATCTTCAACACAAAACATGTCTACACCAGCTAAACCATTCCTTAGAATTAAACAACAAGCCATGGGATTTAGAGATTGTCCGCCTAGTGCAAAATAAATCCTCAACTTATCTTTAGACTTTTGTATAACCCTGCTATACAATATAAGCCCTAACCCACTTTAGGATTTCGAGGTTGTCTTTTAGGCTATTTGTGTGATCATTTCACACAAACATAAGCCCTAATTAATAAAATTGGCAGGATAAAATACTTAAATATTTCTCCTCTAAATTGAAGACCTAAATTGAAGACAAACCATAAGACAAACCATAGGATAGAGTGGGAAGACACCAAGGTTCTCCTCAGGATCCGTGACATCCCCAAATTTTTCTTTCTTTGGATCCAAGAACAAATTTTCCAAATTTGAGTCACTCTTATTTCACACATCTTTGTCCAATCTTGTTGAAAAGTCCTAATCCTTTGACCCCTTAGAAGATACTATCTTTTGATTTTTATCGAGAGTTTTCTTAGGTGACTTTGGTTATCTAAGATGTAACTAACTATAAGTGCTTGCCTTTATAAGAAACTTACCCAAACCCAACTTAATATAAGCCCTACTTAATTTCTTATATTAAATAGGGGAACTTGTCGGCTTACAAAAAAAATGGTTTCGCAGACCAAACAGATGTCGTATAATTCTTTGTTTATTTGACCGAGCCTCATCCTCAAGTCTTGTGTTTATCTTTCAGGATAGATACATAGCTTGGGGTATAGTGCTCTTTCATCTAAACTTTGAAACATATGGGGTGGTCAGTTTGATTTCATATTTTTTTCTAAAAATTATATGTACATATGTAAATTAAAATGCATTTATAAAGTGGGTGACAGGATTCTGATTCCGACGACCGACAGCTTCCAACGGGAAACTCCTTAACTAAATAGTGCTGACATGGAGATCTCGTAGTAGAGAAAAAGCCTAACGAGACTCTCGTAGATTATATCTTAAGGTGGAGAAACCTTAGCATGGAATGCGAACCTCAATTACAGGAACATCATGAAATTGAGATTCTACTCGAAAGCATCCATTGGCCATTAGCATTCATGCTTAAGGGACTCACCATCAAGTCCTTGGAGAAACTACAGCAAAGTTAGCAATCTGTAAGAGGAAGTTAAACACATGGATTCTCAAAGGAAATTAGAAAAGACCAGAACAACCTGAATATTCGAGAAGAAAATTCTCAAAGGAAATTAGAAAAGACCAGAACAACCCGAATATTCGAGAAGAAGTCTGGGATAGTAGCAACGGTTGATAAGGGAAAGCAAATAATGTAGACACAAGCAGAACATTCTTGTCAAAGTTCCCACTCATCATCACAACATGCTCAGTAAGAAGCACAACAATATGGCCAGTCTAGCTAGCAGTCGCATAAAAGAGGATCATATTGAATGGAAAAAAAGAAGGGTTTGACCCTTTTGGAATGAAAGAAAGCAGTATATTCCTTCAGAGATGAAGCTGTACCAAAAATGTTCAAAAGCCTGATGAAGAAGCCTAAGTTTAGATTTCCAAATCCAAAGAAACCTGAGGAGGTTAACAAAAAAGATCATCCCAATTAGTGCACATACCATAGAATGCTTGGACATACTATAGAGAAATGTTTTGTCTTCAAGGATTGGCGCGAGAAAAATCTTAAAGAAGGGAATATAACGATCCCGAAAGAATATTTAAAAGAACCTCAAAATTGGCTAAGCCAATCACTCCAATAGATCCCAATTCAGAAGAGGATGGATGGAGTACAATTTGGAGCAAATCATCCAAGAAGATACTAGATCAGATTCAGACCGCTTCAGCGTAGACAACCATTCAGAGTCTACAGCTTGCTCAACCAAAGATGAGATTTCACCAGAGAAACCACCACAACCAGAAGATAATGAGAAGAGTAAAATTGTGAAAATTGATAGCATGGGGGTAGGATAGGGGCTACCTTCGTTAAATTGATTGTCTCAGATTCAGAGAAGAAAATCCTTGAACCCCTGGCCTTGTATGATTATCTCTTTTCCCCACTGGGGTATTACGAATATAATGATTATGATTTCAACTACATTTTAACTGTTTCTAGTGATGAGGTAACTGAATTTGCTCAATCTAACTTCAATCTCGATTCCTAAACTGATCCTTAAATCATACTCAAGTCCGTTGAACCCATTAATAAGGACGAGGAAGATATCAACAATACCTGTTACAATAGCACTGGGAGTGAGGAGCTAGTCTTCGAGTGTCATGGCACACCACTCACTATCAACTTGAATCTCTTTGATAAAGAAGAGGCAACAGAAAATGTACCTACAACATTACAAGAAGAAGAAGAAATCACAGAGACAAACCTAAGAAATGGGAAGGTGTTACTCTTGAGGTCAGCTTCAGTGGATAAAGGAAAATAAATAGTAACTCAAAGAAGAGTTATCTCCACCTCCGCTAGTGAATGAACCAAATAATCAAGTAAAGATTGGAGGATTATATAAAGTGAATTATAATGTGTTGGCTCATCTTATGAAGTTGCCAGCCAAACTAAGCATCTAAGATGCTCTATTCCTATCAAAGGAGATGAGAGAGTCTCTGGTTATAGCCTTATTTGACCTACAGATTGGCTTAGCTCAGTTGGCCAGCATATCCTTGGATGAAATTTGCTCATTAAGAGAACAACCTGGGATAAGTTTCACAGATGAAGAACTGTTACTTGGAATTGCTGACCACAACTGACCGCTCTACATCTTTGTTAATATCGACAGATTCGTGTTGTCAAGAGTTTTAGTGGACCCGGGAGCATCACTTAACTTAATGATTCTAGGGACATTAACATATTTGGTTATTGAAGATTAAGAGCTCACAACCAATAAAATGATGTTAAGAGGATTGAACCACTAGGGAGAAAGAGCCCTTGGATCAATTACATTACTTATGAAAGTTGGAGAATTAGTAACAATAACAAAGTTTCATATCATTGATGTCGATACCTCTTTCAATGCTCTACTTGGTCGAGTGTGGATTCATGAACATAGTATGGTTCCATCTCCCATACATCAGTGCATCAAATATTTGAAGGAAGGACAAGAGCATTACATTAATGGAGATTTACAGCCATTTTCAATTCATGAAGTTAGCATTCATGAAAACGCCGCCTACTACGTGCCTTCAATGGAAATTGTCTTCACTCGTAAGGTGATGACAAATAAAAATGAAGATTCAGAAGGATCACAAGGATAAAGCCATTCAGCTTTGCTTTGGTAATCTTTCACCACTCCTTTGCAACAAGTTGAGGGGGTTCTTTTAGTTTGTGCACCTGAGGTCGAGGGCGGGAACGTGGACAGGGAAGAATCAATATAATTGCTGGATGAACTAAGTTGACTATCAACATTGATGATGAAGAAAGCTCTGAGGAGGAAATGATGATGATAAAATATAGGAAAACACAGTACAAGATATCATATAAAGATGTGGAGAAAAGTGACTATGAGTCGATGTATGATCGGATCAACCACTAAGTGAATGTCATGACACTTACTCCAATTTTCCCTCAAAAGGTCGAGAGTTTAGAGGTTAAGAAAGTCTGTAGCATTGGTTAAAAGCCAATCAAATTTTATCATGCTTCTACTTCTACTAATCTTGAAAATCATGTAAAATTAGATGAGGATTCTCATAAACTAATGGAATTACCTTTTGGTTACTTTTCTCCATGTGTACAAAAGTTGATTAAATAGGGATGTATGCCAAAACAAATGTCAAAATAAAAGTTACAACTTTTTGAAAAATTGTGGAATATTAAAAGTGAAACACACAACTCAAAAAAAGGTCTCAGATTTGGTATTGTAGAACTAGTTGATGACTCAAAATTTTGTATGGTTTTTACTGGAAGGTTGGAAGAGGATTACCTCAATGTAGAGAATGACTCTCAAGATTGTTAATAGAAGATGCCCCGCCAGAATTTAAGGAAGAAATTAAGTCAATTGTTGTTGAATTGAAGGAAATTCACTTCGGGACTAAGGAGCAGCCCGACCTACATTTATAAGTTCCTTACTAAACAACGAAAAATATATGGAGCTAATCAAGCTATTGTTAGATTTCAAGGATTTCTTCATATGGATTTATGATGAAATGCCATTATTATCCTTAGAAGTTGCAGTGGATAAGCTAGGGGTGGACAAAGATATGACCCCGATAATAAGTTGCAGTGCATAAGCTAGGGGTGGACAAAGATATGACCCCGATAAAGCAAGCTCCAAAAAGGATGCGCCTTGAGATAAAGCAACAAGTCATTATCGAAGTGAAGAAATTAATAGAGGCTAACTTTATAAGAGAAGAGTAGTACCCCACATAGTTAGCCAACATTGTGCAAGTTAAGAAGAAAAATGAATAGATCCATGTTTGTGTTGACTTCAGGGATTTGAACAAAGCCTGTCCAAAAGATGAATTTCTGTTGCTCATACTAGAAGTGATGGTAGACATCGCTTCGACACATGAGATTTTCTCCTTCATGGATGGATCATCAGGATATAGCTAAATCAAGATGGCTCCAGAGGATGCATCACTTACAACATTCAGGAGGTCGATTGGGATTTTGTGCTACATAGTGATGTCAGTCGGGTTAAAGAACATCGGAGCAACTTATCAACGTGCAATGACAAAGAACTTTGACGACCACATTGAAAACCAAGTAGAATGATACATAGATTATTTGATAATCAAGAGCAAATTAAAAATAAAGCATTCGTATGATTTGAGGATCGTGTTTAAATGATTATGACAATGTAATCTAAAGATGAATCCCTTAAAGTGCGCCTTCAGTGTCACCTCTGGGAAATTATAGGATTTGATGTTCATCATCGAGGAGTCAAGATCAACCCGGATAAGATTAAAGATATCTTGAAAATGCCTCCTCCCAAAACCTTGAAACAACTACGCTTTATCCAAGGAAAGTTGGCATATCTGAGACACTTTATTTCTAAACTTTTAGGTATGTGTCAGTCCTTCTTGGCATTAATTAAAAAGGATGTCAAATTCATTTGGGAAGATAAATGCCAGAGAGCCTTTGAGGATGTTAAAAAATACTTAATGACACCTCCTATTTTGGTAGCCCCTATCTCGGGAAAACCGTTGATACTTTATATTGTGGCCTTAGAAGATTCTCCCAGAGTCCTGCTAGCTCAGGTTAATGATGAGGGTAAGGAAAATGTGCTCTACTACTTGAGTTGCCCTCTATTAATGACAGAAGTGAATTATCCACTATTGAGTAGCACTGTGTAGCTTCAATTTTTGCCACCAAAAAGCTTAGGCATTACATGCTCTCTCATAAAATTACCCTTATTTTGAAAGTTAATCCACTGCAATATTTGATGATTGATCCTAGATTACTGCTTATATGCAACAATATAACAATAATTTTGATTAAATTTTTCACTTATATTTCCTTATTTTGCAACAAAACCAAAAAGTTGATCCTGTAGAAAAATAGGAATTTAACTTTTAATATATATATATATATATATATATATATGCAAGTATACATATCGTTATCAAGTAATATAAAACTTTCTTATTAAGACCTGAAGATCGAACTCACAGGCAGATTATGCAATATGCAATTTTAGAAACTTTTTATTTTTAAGAAAATAATTATTTAAACTAAATATGACTCTAGTAGTAATGAAAATTTAAATATTTTTGGTATTTTAAATATTTTGATAGATCAACAACAATTCAAAAAGATAACTAGAGTATTTGTGGAAGAAAAGCACTAAAGATGAAAATATCTTTCTTCTTATCATAAATCAGTAATAAATAATAGAAATTCTGTTGTGGAAGTATGCAAATTGTGTTGTGCCAAATCGGCGCAATAATATTCCTTACCCATACTAGAGATGTTATAAAACAATAATATTCCTTACCCATACAAGAGATGTTATAAAGAACCTTGGCTAATTTAAAAATTGAATAGTTCTGAAGATTGGCTAGGCAACAAAGATACGAGCTCTCACTCTAGAGTTTCCTCGATTCCCTCCACCTGGGGGCTAACATTCTTGTAACAGAACCTAAAATAATAAACTAAGTTTAGGGCTTTAACCTTTCACATTAAACTCCTCTCACTCCACACCCTTCAATGAATATTTTCTTATTTATTTGCACTCAATCATATGAACTACATTCTCATTCATACAACCGCATGTGATTCTTTCCAATTGTTAACTGAGACAATACCAACCCGGTTCTTACAGGTTCTCACAACAAATTTTAACATCTGGATCGGCGAAATCAAGAAGTAATTGAAGTGCATGGACTTAAATCATCACAACTTCTTCTAACATTAAAGATCAATACCTCCACAACTTCCATCCAACACTTAATTTCTTATCCTTTTAAGAAGAAAGATAAAGAGAACTACTCAGAATCCATGGAGAAAATAGAACCAAACTTTAGTTTAAAAGTAGAAATCATTGTTAAACCAACAACAAGTCTCAATTAACACCAAAAGTAGCTTAAAACAAAAGATAAAAAACTTATCTCAAGTGCTCCGCCAAACCCTTGATGTTCCTTTTAATCTTTTCTCTTTTACAACACTTCTCAATATAAAAACTAAAATAAAAAGGATAAAATAAATTTGTGGTGCCTGAAAATCTCTCCGTACTAACTCCCCAATTAAAGAACTTTCATAACTTTCTCTTCTCAAGCACACTTTCAAAGACACAATCTTCATTCTTTTATAAATCTCCAAAAGTTACCTTGGTATCTCTTCAAAATATGTCTTAATTCGATATATTTCTCCAAGAGGTGCCTCCTTTCGCAATAATTTTCGTCCATGGTGGTTTTAACCACCTATTAAGCCAATGAGAGCCTCAAAAACCACTTCAAAATTCGTAAAAACCGAATTTACTTACCCAGTAACTGCCACTGGCTCTTAAGCGCGGCACCTCTGGTGCTTAGGCACAGACTTCTCTATTTAACCTGCGCGTAAGCACCGGATTTGGTGCTTAGGCGCCAAAACACTCTTGCCCAATTTTCACCTATTTGGTCCAAATTTGATCCTTTTTCGCTCCTTTAAGCATTTGTCACCATTTTACTTATACCTGAAAGGAAAACACACAAATACCATCCATTAATGTGCAATATCTCAAAAATAGGTATACAATACGTTTAAAAGCACTATATAGTTTAGGTGTATCAAAATCTCCCAAACTTAAAATGTTACTTATCCTTAAGTGACACTTCAATCTTTAAAAACTAAATAAGTATGATATGTATATGAGTTTTTTTAGTAGTTTTTAGAATTTAGATTTAGAAATATAGTAGTCCACTTTAGAAAAAAAAATCAGAAATTGAGACCAACTTAAAGTTTCGAAATTCTTAATGCTAACAAAAATGAAAATATGATTTCCTATCTAATTCAAAAATATTGTAGATTTTAAAAATTTAGAATTTAGTCCTTTTATTTTCTCTACCTAAAATTTTTATTTTAAATAATTTTACTTACTATATTATATCTCTAAGCTTAAGAGTTTCTCAAGTCTTATACTTTAAAAAGATCAAATGTGGAACCAATTTTTGATTAGGCACTAATCCTCAAGCTTCTCCTCCATAACTTTTTCTCTTTTTCTTCTCTTTTTTTTCTCTTTCTTTTTTTTCTTTTCTCTTACTTTTCTTTTTCAGGCAAGAATTACTATATTTGGATAAGCCTTTAATAATTTTGAATTCCACTTCTCCTTTCCTAAAGCAAAGTCTTGATATAACTCTTTTACTTATAAATATAATAATAGTTTTGAAAATTATTTTAATAAAAGAAATTTATATATTGAAAATAAAAGTCTAAATTATCTAAATTTTTTAAAAATACATTTTTTTCTTACTAAAGATAGTTACACTATATTAAACATTTTTTACACTAAAAACTTTTAACTTAAAGTTTTTCTTCATTACTAAAAAATTTCAACTAAATTTTCTTACTCATTTCTAAAATCAAATTTTACTTACCTAATATATCTTCATATACATAATCATTTTTTTTTTCTTTTCAAATCAAATTCACTTGTAGCACATTTGAGAACGAATAAAATTTCAATTTTGAAAATATTTTTCATCCCCCCCCCCTCAAACTTAAATTTTTAACAGATTAAACATTTTAGCATCAGATATATATAAGCAGAAATGAAAATTTAAAATAATATGCTAACAGGGATTTTAAACCCTAATGATACAAGTAGAAAAGCTAAAAACAGTAGTAAAATTAATTTTGATCGAACTTTGTATTATTTTCATTTGAATTCAACATGTAGAGATTCAATAGAATTCTAAGCAGTGGGTATAAACATAAAAGCAAACTAACACACTAACTTTGACTTCATAATCTCAACATAAAAACAAACACACAAACTTGATAAAAGAAATATACAGGGTAGTAGTTTTTGAAAATTTAAATTTAAGATCTATGTTAGCAAGATTTTTAAACTTTTCAAAAGACATAGAATTAAGTAAAATTTTAAATTAACTAAATCACAAAACTCATAACAGTTACTACCATAGAATTTAAAAACAAAATATTAACTAACACAAATATCACAACAATAATTAAACATCAAAGTGTAAAACATAATACATAGTCCAAATCAACACATAGATGCAAATGTAGCAGTACCAGACCACATAGTCCTTAACATAAAAATAAATAACACAACAAGAATCACAAGTCCTAAACACATAGTCTTACACATATTACAGTCATAGAAATAAATCAGTCCTCCTCCTCATCATCTTCAGAATCACCACTAATCCAGAATCTTGTAGATTCATAATCAGGGTATCTATGATATGGAGGAAATTGCACTCTTGGGTTACCTCTAGTTAGGCTCTCCAGAGACGAGTAGAATTTATCTTCATAATCACCCTTTCTCCTATTTCACCTATTTGTATGACTTACAAATCTTTCTAAATTTCTTACCTTATCAGCGGTATAATTTATATTGTACATCATCCTCTGTAATAATGCATCTCGGGTCTCAGTAAACTCACCTCTAAATGTAGAAGCATGTGAGGTAGATGGTCTAGATGTAGAAGCAACAGAGGTAGAAGTAGCAGACCTCTCCATTCCATAGCTCCTCGAAAATCTTCCTCTCTAGCCAAAAAAATAATTCTCAGAATAAGTCTTCACATTCACCTTAGTGATGGGCTTTAGAGGAAACAATACTTCTTCCTAGTTATAATATTTAACTCCAGCTTGCTCACACAAAGAAAAGATCAAGGAAGCAAATCCCAGACCTACAGTAGTAACAGTTGTGGCAGAACTGATGATAGTTTGATAGATCAAAGCTCCAATGTTGATGAGCTTTCCTTCATGGATACAATAGTTTAATGTCACTCTGTCTCTCTTGTAACTTTACTGAGATGATTTGTTGGAAGCAGACGAGCATAAATAAATTAGTGTTAGGCCTTTCAAGGTGCACATAACTTTGAAGTTGGGAAGTTGACTCTCCTTTCATTAGTGATCTTCCAGAGTCCTCTTCCGAAAGTCAAGTAAGAAATAATTTCATCTAACTCTGCTTCATTCGAACTATAATTTGCATAAAAACATAAGGTTTCAGGTGGTAGATAATAGAACCAGTTGATTACCTCTGGTGAAAAAGATATCAACTTTCCTGGAACTATAACTCTATCATCTTCAGCCTCAGGGAGGTTAGCATAGAACTCCCTAACAACAGAAATAACAACAACAATAGAAAAACAACAAAATTGTTCCCATTATCGGCGAACAATCAAATCTTCCACTTCTCCTCCTGGATTCTTAAAACACCATTCCTGAATCAATTTTCGTGATTGAAACACATCACTGTACTTATCTTGAGCCTTTAAACTAAAAAATTTACTCGAATCAAAAGGGCTCTTTCCTTTGCTCCTCTCCATACTTGGTGCCATTCTACAAATTTTTTAAATTCCAAGAATATCTTCAAAAATCAAGTCTAAACTAGTAAACCAAACTTTCAAAGCACAAACTAAACTTCCCATAGTTTTTTCCACATTTTTCACCATGAATAGTGGATTTTTAAAGTTTTCCAAATGTCCTCAAAATACATCATGAAAATTCAAAATTTTTGCATAGAAGTAAAGCTCTTACTTTAAAGAAATTTGATCTAGCAAATTTCACTTGATTCCAAAAAAAAATCTTCACTTTAAATGTGCCATAGCCCACAAAAATTGCAAACTTGAGAGGTTGAAGGTGACGGGAGGCGCGAGAGATTGAAGGTGAAGGTGGCGTTAAAAATGGTGATTTATGGGCTGAAATTTCACTTTTAACTGTTCGTGAACCGGTGCTTAAGCGCGGATAAGTGGCGCTTAGGCGCTTGCCTCTCGGGTTGGCTCGCGCTTAAGCGTGAAATGTGGCGCATAGGCGCCAGTGCATGATTTTCAAAATTTTCAAATTAAACTATAACAAACTATTTGCCTAAGTAAACCACCCCTAAATGGTCTCATAACACTTAAATGACTAATTTCAACTTCCTATAACTCCCCTCTCTTTCAAAATTCTCCATAATAACTATTTCAATTCGAGGCTTAAAATAGCACAAATTTTCACGCAAAAAGACTTATATTAATTTACAAATGAGTACAAATTTATTTAACACCTAATTCTCACTCCAAATAGCCTTCAAAGAGAAAATTTTCCTAAATTTAAACACTTAACAATCATTTCACAATTAAACTCATAAAAAGTCATAAACACTAAAAACAAATACTAACATGTAAACATAATGACTCCAAAAAAACATACATAAACATAGAACTTAATTTCACTCTTCATTTGATGGGCATACATAAACATAAAACTTAATTTCACTCTTCATTTGATGGGACAAACTCAGGTTTGGCATTAGTCTATCCTGAGGCAATTGGAATATAAAGTTGATAAAATGGACGGTGGTGACGTGCTCTGATATAATCTTCTTCGATCCACTTTTTCTTAAGCAACATCTTATCCGCTTCCTCAATATAACTTGTGTGGCTAAATTGCATTTTCAATTGCCATTCAATATGCCTCAAGATGTGCATGAATCTCCAATACCTTAGACTCCAGTATAGACATGGTATTTTCAATTTTGTTGATCTTCTCAGATATCTTTTCAATATTAACGGCTAAGAAACCATTATACATCTCTTGTGCACTTTGACTAACCAATTTCTTCCTCATGGTTTCTTCCTTTTTCTTCAAATCCATTTCCCATGAAGTCGTCATCTCAAAATCTCTCTCTCTCTCTCTTAGACTTTAGGGCCAGAAATGATATGGGACGAAATTCCTTCAAAAAACCCTTCTATTTATATGCCTAAATCCTTCCAATAACTCCTAGACATGTTTAGAAACTTTCTTCGCATGTTTTCATAAGCTAATTGGTGGTTTTCCCTTCTAGAATTTGAATTTTACACATGTGTTAAAACTGCCGCGCGCTTAAGCGCCAGTGCACATTGTTGCACTAGTCCACTTAACGTCCAAATTCTTATTCTAACATGTCTAAATCATTAAATAAAATCTTAAAATCAGTACTAACATAAAATAGTCTAAAAAATCTTACCCTAATTTTTTAATCACAAATAAAACAAAAATCAAAACAAAAACACTCTGATAATTATGGGTTGCCTCCCACAAAGCGCTTGGTTTTACGTCGTCAGCCCAACGTAACAAGTGCTTATTCTGGTCGACCCAACATCATTCCATAATTAAAATTATGTTGATCCCCTACCCTATAAAATAAGATTTCAATCTATGTCCATCAACTTTAAATATTTTATCAGACTTAAAATCCTTAATATCCAAAGTTCCATAGGGATAAACTTTTATCACAATAAATGGGCCCATCCACCTGGACTTAAGTTTGCCTAAAAATAATCTTAACCTTGCATTCAATAGCAAAACTTGTTCCCCTGACTTAATATTTTTTGTAAGAATCTTTTGTTCATTCGACATCTTCATCTGTTCTATGTAAATTTTAGCACTCTCATAAGATTCATTCCTTATCCCTTCAAGCTCATTTAATTGTAATAATCCTTTCTTACCAGCATCTTTCAAATTATAATTGAACTCTTTAATCGTCCAATATGCTTTATGCTTAAGTTCAACTGGTAAGTGACATGCTTTCCCAAATATTAGCCTATATGGGGACATTCCTTTAAGAGATTTGTATGCATCCTATAAGCCCACAAAGCAAAGCCCACAAAGCATAGTCAAGTTTGATTGACCAATCCATTTTTGTTGGATGCATAGATTTTTTCATAATTATTTTAATTTCTCGATTGGATAATTCAGCCAAACTACTTATGTGAGGATGATAAGCAGTAGCAATCCTATGATTTATATGATATTTATTTAATAACTTTTCCATTATGGCATTTTGGAAATAACTTCCCCTATCAGTAATGATAACTCTCGGTATCCCAAATCTATAAAATATGTTCGTTTTCAAAAATTTTGCAACACTTTGAGCATCACATCAAGGTGAAGCAATAGCTTCTATCCATCTGGATACATAATGCACAGCTAATAGAAAATATAAATTTTCAAAAGATGGTACAAATAGTCTCATGAAATCTAATCCCCAAACATCAAATATTTCAACTTCTAGCATATAATTAGGTGCATCTCACTTTTTCTAGAAATATTACCTACTCTTTGACATCTATCACAAGTTTTGATATAAGCATTAACATCTCAAAAAGTTGTAGGCCAATAGAATCCAGATTGTAAAATTTTGTATGTTGTTTTATCAACTCCAAAATGTCCCCCAAAATCAAAATTATGACATTTTTGGATAATCTCATAAGTTTATTCTATTTGTACACATCTTTGAATAATCAAATCCTTTCTTGTCTATATAAAAAGGGGTCGTCCCAAGAAAATGTCTTAGCTTCAGAAGTAAATTTCCTCTTCTGTTGGTATGTTATTTCATAGGGTAAAATATCACTAACAATAAAGTTTATAATACCACAAAACACACCACTCATTAATAGTTAACAATTTTTCATCTGGAAAATGTTCATTAATTTCTTTTTCAAAGTAGAGTGGTTTTCCTAATTCAGGCTTGGACAAATGATCATCAATTTGATTTTTAATCCCCTTCCGATTTTTAATCCCCTTCTCAAATTCTTACAAAAGAAGAATCCATCTTATAAGTCTAGGTTTAGTATCCTACAAAAGAAGAATCCAAAGAAGAATCCATCTTATAAGTCTAGGTTTAGTATCCTTCTTTTTCATTAATTACTTAATAGCTGAATGATATGTATGCAATATACAATGAGTTCCAATAAAATATGATGTAAATTTATCAAAAACAAATACCATTACTGATAACTCTTTTTCAGTAGTTGTATAATTAATTTGAGTTTCATTAAGAGTTTTATTAGAATAGTAAATAACTTTAAAAATTTTATTTTATCTTCATCTTAAAACTACTCCAATTGCATAATCACTAACATCATACATCAATTCAAAAGTTTTTTGCCAGTCTGGTGAAACTATCTTTGTCCTAAAACAGCTCCAATAACATAATCACTAGATCACTTGAATTTTAGCAGGATCTACTTCCATACCATTTTCTGATATTTGATGACCTAATAAAATTTCTCCTGCCACCATAAATCGACATTTTTCCCAATTAAGAACTATATTTGTTTCTTCACAACGCTTAAGAACTTTAGATAAATGTTCTAAACATGAGTCAAATGAAGTTCCAAACACTGAAAAGTCATCCATGAATACTTCAATCCCTTTTTCAATTAAATCAAAAAAAAAATTACCATCATACATCTTTGAAATGTAGCAGAGGCATTACGTAAACCAAAGGGCATTATTCAAAAAACAAAAGTAGCATAAGGACTGGTAAAAGTTATTTTCTCTTAATCCTTAGGAGATATTTGAATTTGGTGATAACCAGTATATCCTTCCAAAAAACAAAAGTGTTTATGCCCAACTACTCTATCCAGCATTTGATCTAGAAATGCTATTGAAAAATGATCTTTCAGAGTGACAAGATTTAATATTCTATAATCAATGCATATTCGCCACCCTGTAACTTGTTTAGTGGGTATTAACTCATTATGTTAATTCATAATTATAGTTACTCCTTTCTTAGGAACACACTGATATGGATTAACCCATGCACTATCTGAAATCAAGTAGATAATTTTAGCATCTAACCACTTTAAAATTTCTTTCTTTACGTTGTCTTTAATAACAGGATTTAGTCTCATTTGAGGATCAGCTCTGGGTTTGGAGTTCTTTTCCATATGAATTATATTCATACAAATTGAAAGACTGATTCCTTTAATATCTGTAATTGTTCATCCAAAGACATTCTTAAAAATTTTCAAAGTTTTCATCAACCTTTCTTCTTCTTCCATTGTTAATTTTGAGGAAATTATAACTGGTAAAGTAGAGAAATCTCCTAAAAAGGCATATTTTAAATGATCAAGAAGTAATTTCAACTCGAGTTAGGGAGGTTTTTCAATAGATGAACAAAAAGATTTATCTTTGTCCATCGTGTCCAAAATTTCAAAACTTTCTCGAACATAGTTTGAATCTTCCTTAAAAAGACCTTCACATTGATTTAATTCCTCTTCTTGCTCGTGTTCTAAATCTTGTACTTCATATTTTTCTTCATAAGTTATTTTGAAATGACATTCACTTAGATATCTTATAATATCCATTCTAAAACATTCATCATTTTTACCATTTGCAGGATATTTCATTGATCTTAAGATGTTAAAAGTAACAGTTTGACAATTCTCTTTTCTGTAGCTAGAAAAGCTCTCCCCTTTCTACACATCTATAAATTCTCTTCCTGTAGCTAGGAAAGCTCTCCCCCAAATGATAGGTATCTCTTTATCTTCCTCCATATCTAGCGTAATGAAATTAACAGGAAAGATACATTGATCCACTTTCACTGGGACATCTTCTATAACTCCTTTAGAGTATGTTATCGAAGTATGTTATCTGGTATGTTATTGAACAATCTGCTAGCTGCAGAGTAAAAGTAGTAGGGGTTATTTCTCTTAATCCCAAAATTTTAAATATGGATTATGGCATAAGGTTAATGCTTGCACCTAAATCACATAAAGCTTTCCCAAAAAATTTGTCTCCTATTGCACATCCTATTGCACAATTTGTCTCCTATTGCACATGGAATTGTAAAGCTACTAGGATCTTTAAGCTTTTAAGGATGCTTCTTCTGAATTCTCACACTGCACTCCTCACTAAGTGCAACAGTTCCATTATTTTTAAACTTCCTTTTTCTATTGAAAATATCCTTCATAAACTTTACATAGCTTGGCATTTGTTCTATAGTTTCATTAAATGCAATATTGATTGTAAGCTTCTTAATTATTTCCAGAAATTTTGAAAATTGTTTATCCAACATCTCTTGATGAAGTCTCTGAGGAAATGAAGGTGGTGGTTTTTCTAAATCAATTTTCAGCGGAGAAATCGGTCTTTCAGAATATTTTGGAGCGTCCTCTTTTGATTCTTCAATTTCTTCTCTCTCTACTTCAATTTCTTTTTGAACCCAACCTTCCAACTCTCTTCCCAGTACTACTAGGAAATATTCCTTGGGATCTATTACTTAATTTAGTACTACTAGGAAATATTCTTTGGGATCTATTACTTAATGAATTTACAATTTTCCCAAGTTGATTCTCAATATTTATAATTGTAGCTCCTTAACTTTGTAATTGATTTCCCATTTGTAACACAACATCTTCTATAGATAACTTCTTCTCCTTAAATTGTGTATTACTATTGAAACTGGGAGGATAAGTAGATCTCTAATTATTATTCCCTTGGTTGTTAAAGTTTTCGAATGGGTTTTCTTGATTGTTACCCCATTGCTCATTATTACCACCCTAATTGTTATTCCAGTTAAAGTTGGGATGGTTCTTCCAACCTAGGTTACAATAATTTGAATATGGGTTATTCTGTTTATTATTTATAGCATTCAAAGTTTCTAATGACGCTTAAGAATCTACCATTTTCCCTAAATAATTCTCTTCAATCATGAAAATTTGTTGAGAAAAATTCATTCCAAATTGGTTTAACTTCCTTAAAATTACAGCAACTTGATTTTGCTAACATGGTAAGTGCATCAGTTTCATGAATATTGGCTACTTTCTTAGGATTCACTCTCTAAGAAGGCCATTGAAAAGTATTGGTAGCCATTTCTTCAATTAAAGCATAAGCGTCACGCAATGATTTTGACATCAATGAACCACCAATAGCGGCATCGATAATTGATCTAAGAGATCCAACTAATCCATTATCAAAAGTTTGAATTATTAGAATTATGTTTGAATTATTAACCAATCTGGTATAACATGGTGTGGACACTTTCTTAATAGTTCTTTAAATAGTTCCCATGCTTCATAAATATATTCCCCTTCAAATTAATTAAAAGATATAATATCATTTCTAAGCTTTGCAGATTTTGATGGCGAAAATTTTTTAGCAAGGAATTTTTGTGCGAAATCACCCCAAGTTCTGGTAGATCTAAGTGCTAACGAATTCAGCCACATCTTAGCTTTATTCCTCAGTAAGAAAGGAAATAACCTAAGTCTTATGGCATCATCTGATACATCATTGTATTTAAATGTAGCGAACAATTCTAGAAAAAATGGCAAGATGTAAATTTTGATCTTCAGTTGGTGATCCCCCAAACTGATTATTTGATACCATTTGCATAACAGCAAGTTTAAGCTCAAATGAATTAGCCACTACAGTAGGTTTTTGAATACCACAATGAAGTTCATCTACAGTAGGGTTGACATAATCTCTTATAGGTTTAAGAACTTGATGAATTTCAACATTTTGATCGTTCTGGTCCGCCATTTTTGTAATTTATTTAGATTTTTCAAGATTTTTAATTTTTTTGGTCATTCTGATTTTTCTAATAGTTCTCTCTAATTCAGAATCGTAGGGCACTAGTTTTTAAGATCCTGACCTACACATACACTAACATATAATAAAATAAGATTAAAAACACTCAAAATAAGATACAATAACTTTTAAAGTTTAAATAAAACTTTTTAAAAATAGAAATTTACTTTTAAAATCAATATCTCCCTGGCAAGTGCGCCAAAAACTTGATCCCAGATTACTGCTTATATGCAACAATATAATAATAATTTTGATTATATTTTTCACTCATATTTCCTTATTTTGCAACAAAACAAAAAACTTGATCCTGAAGAAAAATAAGAATTTAACTTTTAATTTATACATATTGGGATACTACGCAAGTACACGTATCGTTATCAAGTAATATAGGACTTTTTTATTAAGAACTGAATATCGAACCCACAGGGAGATTATGCAATATGCAATTTTAGAAACTTTCTATTTTTAAAAAGACAATTATTTAAACTAAACATGATTCTTGTAGTAGTGAAAATTTAAATATTTTTTGTATTTTAATTATTTTGATAAAACAATAATAATTTAAAAAGATGACTAGAGTATTTGCAGAAAAAAAGCACTCAAGATGAAAAATATCTTTCTTCTTATCATGAATATTAATAAGTAAAAGGAATTCTGTTGTGGAAGTATACAAATTGTTTTGTGCTAAATAGGAGCAATAATACTCTTTTCCCTTACTATAGATGCTATAAAGAACATTAGCTAATTTAAAGTTTGAATAGTTTTGAAGACCAGCTAGGTAGGGAAGATACTAGCTCTCACTCTAGAGTTCTCTCGACTGCCTCCACCTAGGGGCTAACATTCTCGTATCAAAACCTAAAAAAATAAATCAAGTTTGGGGCTTTAACCTGTCACTTTAAAGTCTTCTAATTCTACACCCTTCAATGAATATTTCTCTATTTATTTGCAGTCAATCATATGAACTACATTCTCATTCATACAACCTCATGTGATTCTTTTCAATTGTTGACTGAAGCAATCAGGCCCGATTCTTACATGTTCTCACAACAAATTTTAACATAAATAAATGAAGTACATAAAATTATACCATCACAACGTCTTCCAACATTCAATATTAATATTTTCCACAACTTCCATCCAACACTTTAATTATATATCATTATAAGGAGAAAGAAAAAGAAAACTACTCATAATCCATGGTGAAAACAAAACCACACTTTAGTTTAAAAGTAGAAATCATTGTCAAACCAACAACAAGTCTCAATTAAAATCAAAAGTAGTCTAAAACAAAAGATAAAAACTTCTCTCAAGTCCTCCACCAATCTCTTGAAGTTCCTTTGAATCTCTTCTCTTTTACAACACTTTGAATATTAAAACTAAAATAAAAAGAATAAAATAAATATGTATTGCCTGAAAATCTCTCTGTTCTAAATCCCCAATTCAAGAAATTTCATAAATTTCTCTTTTCAAGCACACTTTTAAAGTCTTAATCTACAATTTTTTATAAATCAAGCACACTTTTAAAGTACTCAATCTTCATTCTTTTATAAATTTCCAAAAGGTGCATTGGTATCTTTTCAAAATATGTCATGATTCGATGGTATGTCTTGATTCGATATATTTTTCTAAGAGATGCTTCCTTTAACAATAATTATCATCCATGGTGGTTGTAACCACCTATTAAGCCAATGGGTGCCTCAAAACCTCTTCAAAATTTGCAAAAATTGAATTTACTCATCCAATAACTGCCTCTGGCACTTAAGCGCGGGGCCTTTGGCGCTTATCCATTTTGGCACAAAAATGATTTTTAATGATGAAAATATAACTCAAAAAATTATGAAAACTTATTTTTAGATTTCTCTGTGATCAAGGGAATTTTATAAAAATAAAATGGTATTTAAAATAAAAACTTCATTTTTAGCCTATTTTTAAATATTTAAAATAATTAAAAATTCATAAAGATCACAAAAATAATAAAATTCATGAAAATGTTCTAAATTATTTTCTAAGAACTTAGAAATAATTAGAATATTTTTCTTAATTTTCTAAATAAAGATATGGTATTTTGAAGCTTAAAATAATTTTTAAAGGCTACAAAATGGATTTCCACTAAAATAATTCAAATGAATCAAAGAAAAATTAAAAAAAAATATAAAATTTGCTTCTCTAGGTTTTCTAACCTCAGGAAGATTTTTCAAAAATGTAAAACTTATTTTTCCACATTTAAAAAATTTTATATTTAATAAATACCCATAAAATTAAAATAATTCTAATAATTCAAATAAAATTCAAAAGTAATCAAAAAATTTAATACCCCTATTTGAGGTTAAAAAAAAATTCAAATAATGAATCATGATCACCTATAACATAACCTTTTTAAAACTAATTAAGACACTCACCTAGGTCTTAAGGGCTTAGTAGTGATCTAAGTTAAATCAAGACTGATTAAACGAGGATTAGAAAAGAAAACATAACTAAAATTTAAGACCTTTAAAACACTACAAGCCCAATTAGGACCAAAATTTGGCTAAGTGTTCCAACAACCTCTTTAAGGGTCTTCACCCACATAATCTTCAAAATTAAATTACAAATGGTAATTACCTTACACTTAGGGATAATTGATACAACAATGCCATTAAGCATTATGGTGTTCATAGGATGAATTATTAAGCAACATAATAAGTTTGAATGAGCTGGAGGCTTTTCACCAGGTGATAAGAGGGAAGCATGAACCTGCTTCTTTCTCCTAACCTGTTGGATACCTTAGAGGTCTACTAAACTTAGTATGCTTTGCTTAACAAAATCATCCTTAATCAAACTAATAGGGACCCACCAAGATATGACCTGAGGTTAAGTAGGTCGCCAAAAATTTATTTTCCTTCTTCATGCCCTGACATGCATTTCAAGTTTCAGGTGGTGGAACGAGAAGACTCGCCAGGTACGCTTTTACAGTTTATAGCACCGTCTTTCTTGTACTTTCATACTGTACTTTTAATGTTAATACGAACCTGCATGCTAAATAACAATGTCACTCTGCATGAAAACTAAAACTATCAGGATAACCACAAAACCAAAACCAAAACAAAAACTAAAGTTAAAATCAACCAAGATAAAATTCACAGCCACAACATTCAAAATATAAAACAACTCAAAATTTAATCACACACATAGCACAAAACAACAACTGCAACTAAATTAAGACGTCTCTATAGGATGATCAGGAACCCCTCAGAGGAGGTAACCTACGGTTGCTAACGAGGCTTCCCATGTTCTAAATGAAATTATGGAACTCATTAAGTTGAGTTTAGTAAATTCATTTGGACTAAGTGAATCCAATACAAAATAGTGATGTCAGAATGTGGGAACTGCGAGGTCCTAATTGGTGTCGCTCTAATCAACTTTAACATCCCCCCCACAAATATTTAAATAACTTCCACCTGATTTGACATCATAACTTGACACCCTAGAAAACTCAAACTTGTCATGGCAAGGAGCTTGGAGCTAGCATGGTGGGCAGCATGGGCATCTTCAACGGTAAAATCTATCTACAGAAGCTAACCCAATTTCTTTTCTGCTTTAGAATTAAATAACAAATCCATAGGACTTAGAGGTTGTCTTCTTATGCAACATAAATCCTCATCCCATTTTTAGACATTTGTATAGCTCTGCTGTACAATATAAGCCCTAACTCGTTTTAGGATTCTGAGGTTATTGTTTGTCACGACCTAAATCCTCGCATCTTCTAGGCTATTGGTGTGATTGCTTCACAAATGTAAGCCCTAAATTAATAAAATTGGCAGGATGAAACACTTAAAATTTTCTTTTCAAAACTGAAGCCAAACAATAGGATAGACTGGGAAGGCACCGAGGTTCTCCTCCGGATCTATGTCTTCCCCTAGTCCTTCCTCCTGTGGATTCCATAATAAATGTCCCAAATTTGAACTATTCCCCTTTCACTCCTCTTTTTTTGATATCATTGAAGAGTCCTTTCTTTTGAATTCTTTGAAGATAATATCTGTTTACTTTTATCAAGAGTTTTCTTAGATGACTTCGGTCATTTAAGATGTAATTAACTACAGAGGCTTGCCCTTATAGGAAGCTTTTGCTTAATCAAACCTAGTATAATATAAACCATTTTTAATTCTTCATATTAAATAGGAGAAATCGTCAGCAAATAAAATGGTTTCGCAGACCAAATGGACGTCATACCTTTCTTAGTTTATTTGATCGAGCCTCATCCCAAGTCTTATTTTTATCCTTTGGGATAGATATAGAGTTTGAGGTATAATACTCTTTCATTTAAAATATGAAAATATGAGGTCAGTTTGATTTCATACTTTCCTAAAATTAAACTTCCTTTCAAAGCGAGCAACGAGATTTCGATTCCGGTGGCCGACAGCTTCTTACGGGCAACTCCAACCAAAATTGTGTTGACAGCTTCTGGTAACTCTACTATGGATGGCTTTTCTCTCCATTTAAATAAGGAAAAATTATCTTCATATATCGGTAATGTGTCCACGTCCCTCTTAGACCAAAATTACCCTTCTTCTGTTGACATACTTTACCCAATTCTGTCTTGGGAAAGTACGACGAACTCTTTAGACTTCAGAACTGTCTGTTCGATCACCTTTGAACTGAGGGTTTCAGGAGGCCATTAAGGACTCTTTAAATTTTCATGTGGGGTCAAACCCCAATAGGTGTGTTGGTGGACTAGTTCCACCTGGGCAGTGTGTGTTGCTAAATGGGTACCGCACTGGGTCCTAAACACTTCACATCTCCCTCCCAAATCTGATTTGCCATTTTGCAAATTAAATCAAATTATGTTGTGTCGCACACGCTTTAAGATTTTTTTATATTAATTAAATTTATCTACTTTGAAATTACCTTTTTACTAAAAATTTTAAAATAAAAATTTTAAGATTCCCACAAACTAAGACCTACCCGGTCTGCAGACCAAACTCTGTAAATTTTCAGTGCTTGCGCTAAGATTACAAGGTTTTGGTCATATAAAACCTCAAAACTTTCCGTTTTAAAGTTGCTACAATGGCCTTCCCAATGTTGACCTTTTCCTAAAACTTGCCAACAAGCCATGAAACCTGCAACATTGCTCCCACCATTAAGGTCGAAGCTGGATTTGAAGACCTTGAGGTTATCCTCGGGAAGGCTCTGTTCGTCATGATGAAAGTCACCGTTCTGAAAAATTTAGGAGCCATCTTCTGAGTTCAACCTGAACTATCTTCAGGACTTTACTTCTTAAACACTTCTTAAAAAAGAGCCAAGACTATTGTTGCCATTGTGGCACCTACCAAACCTGCTGTTCCCGCTGCCAATGGAAAAGAAATAATGATTGTTGAGGATCCAACTGAAGGATTAGCTGCCCCACCTTCAGTGTTTGAAATCAGATCAAGTTCAAGACTGTACCACTAACTCAAACTCAGAAGAGAAACCATAACAGAAGAGTTTGAAGGGCTATTAAAGCTTAGACTCCTCAGGAAATACTTATCAAGGAAGAGGCTCACCAAGAGGAGTTTGAACTACCAGAATTATATCCACTACTGCGAAAGAGTAGATTTCATCCTCTAGTGAACATTGACGGACACGAGAGTGTCCAGAAGATTGTTGTTGCATTACCATCACTTCATGGACACATCACTTCATCACTTCATGGACAGGATAGGGAGAAAACAAAGTCTACCCCTATCACTCGAGTTAGCTTAGTTTTTAAGAGACTAGTTGTCAAAGTGGGATTTTCAGTCCGTGAGTTACTCAAATGAGTGGGACATGCAATATCCCCTAAAATGAAGGAAGTGATTTTAAGGGACATCAAGTCCGCCAAACAAAAGTCAAACGAAAATCCATATGCTCGCATTCCCGTCTGGTTCCACCTGGGAAACAAGGTTGACACTGCCGCTGTTACAATAGATTCCATTGCTACCGGGACCACTGGCTGTCGACCAGTAAAGTTAAGATATTCCCAAAAAGGAAAAGAGAAAGAGGTTACTTGATATTGTATCTGGTCTACACCATGGGGAATATATTTCTCCTCGACATACCAGTGTTTCTGCTAGGAAACTCCGTCTTGAGACGTCATCATCAAAGAGGAAAGTATGGATACCCAAGGTTGCTGCACCAATACAGTCCAGTGAACCCATAGGGCAAGATCATAGAATGAAGCCAGGGTCTGAAATATCTTACATCGTCGCAACGATTGCCAACGAGATGGAAGTACAAGTAGAGGATGTCTAGCAGGGTCCTCCAGATCTTAAGATGATTCAAGAATCGATAATTGAAGAAAAAGTTTAAAATCTTAGAGTCAAGATTCTGAGTTAGCTCGGGAACATGGAGTTGCCATCAATGATGATGATGAAGATTTTGACTATAATGACTACCTAAAAGAAGATTTCATTGATGTCCATGTTATCGAGAATAGGGTCACTGCATCTGCGCACGATGCTCAACCTTCTACTGAAGAGAACGTCGTAGATGAGCTGCGCGGGGCTATCCTTCTAAGGGATGACCAAGTCAGCCTATTAGAGAAAAGGATAGAAGAGATGGCCGTCATCATGACCGCTATGGCCATAAATCAATGGCAATCATAAGTGTCACAACTAGCATCTCTAGAAATCAACCAACCATAGATAATACATATTACAAATAAAAGAAGAGAGGTTGCCTCATCAAAAAGAGATGAGCAACCAAAGAGGAATTCTCCACTGGGTGCCATGCCGGAGAAAGAATTCAAACAGATGGTCGAGCAAGTTTGGGATGCCTTAACCCAATCTAAGGGTGGTGCATTGATTCTAAGAGGTAGACCTTACCCGGAAGAGTTCAATCCTATACCTTTCTCTAAGGGTTTCATATTCCGAAGCTTCAAGTTCTTTGATGGGACCGAAAATCCTAGACAACACTTAGCACACTTCCGAGCCAGTTGTTGCAATAAAAGAAATAATGAATCTTTACTCTGTCAATTGTTCATCAAGAGCCTGTCAGGAGTTACTTTCAATTGGTATGCCTATTTTCCCAACGGATGAATTAAAACATTCACCAAGTTGGAACAATTATTTATAAAGAGATTTGCGGGAGCGCAACATCATGTTTCCTCATGTTTCCATAGGTCCATAGGAGAACTCATGATGAAGAAACAAAGGCCAAATGAGACTTTGGTGGATTACATTTTGAGGTGGAGAAACCTTAACATGAAGTGTGAACCTCAGCTACAAGAACACCATGCGATTGAGATCCTAGATCCTACTCAAAAGCATTTTCATGTACTCGTAGCATTCATGCTTAAGGGACTCACCATCAAATACTTCGATAAGCTACTCAGCAAGGCTAGCAGTCTTTAGAAAGAAATCAAACACATGGATTCTCACAAGAAATCCAAGACAACCAGAGTGTTTGTAATGAAATCTGGAACAGTCGCAACTGTTGATAAAGGAAACCAACAAATAAAGATATATGCAGAAACTCCTCGTCAATCTTCAACATAGCAGGCTCCGAAACAGAATAACCAGTAGCCAGCCTAACCAGTTACTGCCTCAGGGAGGATCATCTCAAAATTAAAGAATGTCTCTAGTAGAGCGACATAAAATGATGTATTTTTTAAAAGATGAAGCTTTATCTAAAATATTCAGAAGTCTGATGAAGAAGCCTGAGTTCAAATTACCAGACCCAAAGAAACCCGAAGAGGTAGATAAGAAGGATCAACCAAATTATTGACCATATCACTGATTGCTCTGATACACTATAGCAGAATGTTTCATCTTTAAGGATTTTCTTAGGAAAAAATCTCAAAGAAGTAAATATAACTATTCAAAAAGAGCATTTAAAAGAACCTGAAAAAGGTACCATAAATATGATTTCGGTCGAGCCAATCTCTCCAAATGATCCATATATTGAAAAAGAGGGATGGAGTACAACTTGGAACAAGCTCAAAAGGGTCCTAAACCAAATACATAATTAAGGGTCCTAAACCAAATAAAGGGTCCTAAACCAAATACAGAATTCATCAAAACAATCTTCCGCACATTTCGCAAAAGATGGATGGGATACAGTTTTGAGCAAATCATCCAAGAAGATGTTAAATCAAATCCAAAACGCTTCAAAGCAAACAACCGCGCAGAGTCTTCAGCCCACCAGGCCCGAGATGTAGCTTTTTCCGCCAGAGCCGTCGTCATCAAAGTCAAAGAAAAAGAAGAAAGCCATTACAAAGAATGATAGCATGGGGGTACGATAGGGGTTGCCTCTACTAGATTGGTTGTCTTAGATTCGGGGAAGAAAATCCTCAAACCTATGACTTTGTATGATTATCTTTTTACCCCTCCAGGGACTGATGAATAAAATGATCATGATTTTGGCTACTTTTTAACTATTTCTAGTGATAGCATAATCGATTGTGACCAATCTAACTGTGATCTTGATTCCCAAAATGATCCTCAAATCGTACTTGAGTCTGATGAAATCGCTAACAATACTGAAGATGACATCAACGATACTGCTTACGACAGCACCGGGAGCGAGGAGCCAATCCTTGAACACCACGACACACCACTCACCCTCAACTTAGATCTTTCCAACAAAGAAGAAACATAAGAAGATTCAAAAATGATACCTTAAGAAGAAGAAATTACAGAAATAAACTTAAGGAGAGGGAAAGTATTACCCCCAAGGATAACTCCTATAGACAAAGGAAAACAAATAGTACCTCGAGAAGAAACACCTCCACCTCCACTGGTGGAAGAAACACATGACCAAGGAAAAATTGGAGGACCATACAATTTTGATTAAAACGTGCTAGATCATCTTAAGATATTGCTGGCCTGACTAAGCATTTATGACGCTCTGATCCTATCAAAGGAGATGAGAGAAGCTCCGGCTACATCTTTGCTTGACCCAGAGATTTTTCTAGCTCAGTTGTCCAGCACATCCTCAGATGAATTTTGCTCGTTGAAAGAACAATCAGGGGTAACCTTCACAGGTGAAGACTTGCTACTTGGTTCCACCGACCACAATTGACCACTCTACATCTCGGTCAACAACGACAGATTTCTATTATCCAGAGTTCTAGTAGATCTAGGAGCATCTCTTAACTTGAAGAGCCTACGCATTAGACTATTTGGACATCGAAGCCCAAGATCTTACAGCCAATAAATTGATGCTAAGAGGATTCAACCAAAAAGGAGAAAGAGCCCTTGGATTGATCACATTACTTATGAAGGTCAGAGAACTAACAACAATAGGTAAATTTCATATCATCGACACCGAGACCTATTTTAACGCTTTATAGGGTCGACCGTAGATTCATGAAGACAACATGGTTCCTTCATCTCTACATCAGTGCATAAAATACTGTAAAGAAGGATAAGAATACTTCATCAAAGGAGATTTACAGCTGTTTTGAATTCGTGAAGTCGATATTCATGAATATGCTGCTTACTACGCGCCACCAAAGAAAACTATATTCTCGTGCGAGATTCCGATAAATAAAAACAAAGATTCAGAAAAATAATAAAAAGGAGGCAATTCAACTCCGCTTCAAAAATATTTGGTCATCCATCTAATCAAATTGGTGGAGGTTCTTTTGGTTCGCGCACCTGAGGTTGAGGCTGGGGATATGGACGAGGAAGAATCAATCTAGTTGTTGATCGACAAGGCCAACCATCAACATTGGTGATGAAAACAGTTCTGAAGATGAAATAATGATGACAAAATAGAGGAAACCTTAGAAGAAGATATCCTTAGAAGATGCGGAGAAAAGAGAATATGAGACGATGTACGATCGGATAAACCACTAAGTGAATACTATGACCCTTGATATTATAATCCCTCAAAAGGTCGAGAGTTTAGAGGTTAAGGAAGTCCGTAGTGCTGGTTCAAAATCGATCAAATTTTACCGTCCTTATACTTTTATTAATCTTGAAAATCATGTAAATTTAGATGATGATCTTAATGAATTAATGGAATTGCCTCTTGGTTACTTTTCGCCTTACATACAAAAGTTAATTCAACAAGGACATTTGCCAAAACAAATGCCAAAAGGTAAACTACAACTTTTTTAAAAATTTTGGAGTGCTAAACATCGAACTCCAAACTCAAAAGAGGGTCTCAGATTTGGTATAGTGGGAGCAGTCGATGATTCAGAATTTTGTATGGTTGTTACAAGTGAATCAGGAGAGGATTGCCTCGATATGCCTCGATATAGAGGACGATATAGAGGATGACTCTAATGATCAACCAATAGAAGATGCTCCGCCAGAATTTGAGGAGAAAATTAAGTTAACTGTCGAACAGTTAAAGGAAATTAGCCTCGGGACAAAAGAGCAACCCCGACCTACATTTATAAGTTCTCTACTCAACGATGAAGAATCTTTAGAATTGATCAAACTGTTAACAAAATTCAAAGATTGTTTTACCTGGAGTTATGATGAAATGTCAGGACTATCAGCAGAAGTAGCAGGTCATCACTTGGAGTGGACAAAGATATGACTCCTGTAAAACAAGCCCCCAGACAAATGCGCCTCGAAATAGAACAACAAGTCATTGCCAAGGTGAAGAAATTAATAGACGCTAACTTTATAAGGGAAGAGCAGTACCCCTCATGGTTATCTAACATTGTTCTATTCAAGTAGTAAAATGGACCGGTACGCATTTGTGTAGATTTCAGAGATCTAAATAAAGCATGTCTGAAAGACGAGTTCCCACTACCAATACCAGAAATGATGGTGGATATCGCTTCTACACATGAAATTTTCTCCTTTATGGTTGGATCGTCGGGACACAATGAAATCAAGATGGCTCCAAAGGATTCTACACTTACAGCCTTAAGGACACCAATTAGAATTTTCTATTACACAATAATGTTGTTTGGGTTAAAGAATGCTAGAGCTACATACAAACGAGCAAGGATAAAGATTTTTCATGACCTCATTCACAACCAAGTAGAATGCTACGTGGATGATTTGGTCATCAAAAGTAAAATGAAAAATAGACCATTTGTATGATTTGAAAATCATGTTTGAACTGTTACGATGATATGACCTTAAAATGAATTAGTTAAAGTGCGCCTTTGGTGTTAACTCCAGTAAATTTCTAGGATTTGTTCTTCGTCATCGGGGAATCGAGATCAACCCGGATAAGATTAAATCTATCTTAGAAATGCCTCCTCAGAAATGCCTAAAACAACTACGTTCCTTCCAGGGGAAGTTGGCATATCTGAGACGCTTTATCTCTAATCTCTCAGGTAGGTGTCAGCCCTTCTCGACATTAATTAAAAAGGATGCCAAATTCATTTGGGAAGAGAAATGCCAGTGGGTCTTTGAGGATGTTAAACAATATCTAATGACACCTCCTGTTTTGGCAGCCCCTATCCCAGGGAACCCGTTGATACTTTATAGCGCAGCCCTAGACGACTCTCTTGGAGCCCTATTAGTCCAAGTCAATGACGAGGGTAAAGAAAATGCACTCTACTACTTAAGTCGTCCGTCTAATACCAACGGAGGTAAAGTATACACCTATTAAGAAGCATTGTCTAGCTTTAATTTTTGTTGCCCAAAATATTAGACATTACGTGCTCTCTCATAAGATTACCCTAATCTCGAAAGTTAATGCATTACAATATTTGATGACCAGGCAAACACTCTCTGGACGTCTAGCAAGATGGTCGATGATCTTACTGAAATTTGATATATCTTTTGTTCCCCTTCCATGCTATCAAGAGACAAATTCTAGCAAACTTTCTCGCTGCACACCCACTGCCAGCTGGGTCCCCTCTCGACGACATTCTCGACGACGAACTACTAGATGAAAAAGTACTACAAATGGAATTCCCCAGTGCGCAATGCCGGGAAATGTACTTCAACGATGCTACATCAGCCAGAAAAGATAAAGGATTAGGTAAAGTCATACCGGGCAAAGCAGGGATTGGTTTGATATTTATCACGTCAGATAAGGGTTTGTTGAGGTTCTCATACCCCCTGACAGAGTCATGCACCAATAACGAAGCATAATACGAAGCCTTAATCACCGGATTGGAGTTGGCAGTCTCAATGGATATAACAAACAATATTTGATGACCAGACAAACACTCTCTGGACGTCTAGCAAGATGGTCGATGATCTTACTGAAATTTGATATATCTTTTGTTCCCCTTCCATGCTATCAAGAGACAAATTCTAGCAAACTTTCTTGCTGCACACCCACTGCCAGCTGGGTCCATTCTCGACGACGAACTACTAGATGAAAAAGTACTACAAATGGAATTCCCCAATGCGCAATGCCGGGAAATGTACTTCAACGGTGCTACATCAGCCGGAAAAGATAAAGGATTAGGTAAAGTCATACCGGGCAAAGCAGGGATTGGTTTGATATTTATCACGTCAGATAAGGGTTTGTTGAGGTTCTCATACCCCCTGACAGAGTCATGCACCAATAACGAAGCATAATACGAAGCCTTAATCACCAGATTGGAGTTGGCAGTCTCAATGGATATAACAAATATTGTCATCTACGATGATTCTCAATTCATCATCCAACAAGTTGTTGGACAATACAAAATTCTGAAACAAAGACTAGTACAATATCACCGTTACATGATGAGGCAACTGGAGCAAATTCCATTATGTGACTTTCAATCGGATTCCTCATTAAGTAAATGCCCATGCTGATGCACTAGCAAAACTCTCTAAGGAGATGGCGTGTCCCCCGGAGGATTCCATTGAAATCACAGTATAAGGAAGACAATTTTTGTCTCAAATTGACCTTAAAAATCTACACAAGCTCGGATAAGATGAAACAACGATTGCAGTTGCGGATATCAACGAAGATTGGCGCAAGCCATTAATAGAATATTTACATACTGGAAAGTTAT
>NW_018220213.1:82854-83181 GCF_001263595.1 Phalaenopsis equestris
ATAGATAACTGAAGTTACCTATGAATACTCTCGATAAAAGTCAAGAAAATTTACCTTCAAGGGGTTCAAATGGTAAGAACATTTTAAAGATATCGGACTAAGAAGTGTGAAAGGGGATTGGTTCAAATTTGGAACATTTTATGTTGGAGTCCAAAGAAGAAAACACTAAAGATTGTCACGGATCCAAAGTAGAACTTCGGTGACTTCCCAAGCTATCCTATTATTTGGCTTCAATTTAGGAGAAATCATTTAGATGTTTCCTCCTGCAATTTTTTATTTATTTATTAGGATTTACATTTGTGTGAAGCAATCAGCACAAATAACCTT
>NW_018220213.1:84722-88158 GCF_001263595.1 Phalaenopsis equestris
TTTTTTATTGCAAATCATCAAATGAGTTAATTAATATCAAAAACTACCCATTTCCTATTTTGATTAAGCCTAAATGTTCATTAAGGCCAAAATATCCAAAATTACAATTTTGCCCCTAAGGGTTCAAACTTTCATAATTCGTCAAATTTAAGTCAAATGACTTTGAAATTTTTATGTAACCTTACTGATAAGTCAATTAAGACATTAGAGGAGAAAATGTGGATTTTCAAAATTTAATTTGATTTATATAATTATTTTCACACAAAAATGTGCATTTTCAAGGAAAATTCCAAAAGATGATCAAAACAACTAATCACTTGAAATTTTTAGGTGAGCTAGCCCTAGACCAGAAAGTCATTTGGCCAAAATTTAATGATTTTTGATTTTTTTTTGTGATTTATTAAAATTTTTTGAATTTTTGGGGATTTTAATAAAAATAAAATATTTTATATGTTGAATAAAAATACAATATTTTATATGTTAAAAAAATCTCTCTGAGGTCAGGGAACCCAGAGAAATTTATTTTGTATTTTTCTGATTTTTATTTGATTTTTTAGAATTATTTTGGGGAAAATTCTATTTTTAAGCCTTAAAAAAAATCATTTTTAAGTTTTAAAAATAGATATCTTTATTTTTACACCTTGGAAAAATATTCCAATGATTCCTAAGTTCTTAGGAAATAATTTTGGAACATTTCCATGAGTTTTGTATTTTCAGATTTTTTTATTATTTTTTAATTATTAAAAATAACTAAAAATAACCTAAAAATCAAGTTTTTATTTTAAATATATTTTTATTTTTATTAAATTCCCCTGATATCAGAGAACTCAAAAAACTAAGTTTCATAATTTTTGGAGTTATATTTTGATTTTTGAAAATTATTTAAGTGTTAAATTTGATGAAGATCTTTAAAAATCAATTAAAAATATCAAATGATCTTAAAATCCTTTGAAATTTTTTATAGTGAGTTATCTGACTCATGAGCCACAATGGAGAACAAAAATCAAGTGATTTTAATCTCTATGTGCTTCAAATTAAATGTTTTAAGCAAATTAAGGTTTGCTCAAAATAGATGTTTTGATTTTTAAAAATTATGAAATTATTTCTTAAGACTCCTATAGTCATAGGTAACTCACGTGAATTGTTGTAGAATTTTGCAAGCAATATATAAATTTCCATAATTATTTGAATGGAAAATGGATGAAAACTTAGAAAATTAAGATCTCTATCTAGAGATCTCCTCTGTTTTTTAAAAAAAATACTCAAATTGTTTCTTTAAACAGACGCTACATCATATAAAAAATTGGGGTCAAGGTGATGAGTCAATAGGAATGGAGAGTTCAAAAACCTCTAACACTAATTGATTTTTATAAAATTAGATATGCATCAAATAAGCATGAAATTTATTTCACATGATTCTCCTCTTTTCACTGAGCAAGATGGTATTTTTTATTTTATTTTTATGAGTTTTCTATGAAAAGTTATGAATTTTTGAAGTTTAGGGGTATTATATATTTTTATTTTTATTAAATCCCCCTGATATCAGAGAACTCAAAAAACTAATTTTCATAACTTTTGGAGTTATATTTTGATTTTAAAAATCATTTAAGTTTCAAATTTGATGGCACTTTTAAAAATCAAATAACTTGAAATTTTTATAGTGAGTTTTCTGACTCATGAGCCACAGTGGAAAACAAAAATCAAGTGATTTTAGTCTCTGTGTGCTTCGAATTAAATGTTTTAAGCAATATAATATTTACTCAAAATAGTAAAGTTTTGATTCTTAAAAATCATGAAATTATTTCCTACGACTACTGTGGTCATAAGAAACTTACATGAATTTTTGTAGATTTTTCTAAGCAAAATATAAATTTCCATAATTATTTGAATGGAAAATGGATGAAAACTTAGAAAATTAAGATCTCTGACTAGAGATCTCCTTAGTTTTTGAAAAAATACTCAAATTGTTTCTTTAAATGGAGGCTACATCATATAAAAAATTGGCATCAAGGTGATGAGTCAATATGAATGGAGAGTTCAAAAACCTCTAACACTAATTGATTTTTATAAAATTAAATATGCATCAAATAAGCATGAAATTTATTTCAAATGATTTTCCTCTGTTCACTGAGCAAGAGGAAATTTTTATTTTATTTTTATGAGTTTTCTATGAAAAGTTATGAATTTTTAAAGTTTAGGGGTATTTTCTGAATTTTTTAAATCCCATAATTTTCTACTTGAACCCACGTGCTGACTGGATCATGGGCGGTTCCGAAATGCCACGTGTCGTGCTCTGGTTTGTCGTCGTCATCCGCGTCAGTGCTGGCTCAGCGCGCTGTGCATATACGAGATCTTTGTCCGACGCGATCAGGACAGTCTGATAGATACACGCGCGATCGGACGGTTCACAACCTTCGTCTCCGTCTGGTTTATCCCGAGAGCCGTCCACCTTCAAACGTTAATATCTCACTCGATTCTCAACCGATTCACATGAAATATTTTTTAAATCGTAGATCTGACCTAGCTCTACACATCCATACGGTTAATCAAGCATGATTTGTAAGTTTTCTTCACAATACGTGAAACCGAGCTCGAATTTAAGGAAATTGGCCTATACCTTTGTCCAAGAGGTGTGGCCTCAATTGGATGCTTGTGGAATGTTTGTTGAGGTCCAACGAAGCTTCTCTAAGCACCAATTGGAGTTCCTTTGAGTTTTGTTTAGAAATCCCAAAAATGGGGTTCGGTCTTATCCTCCACAACAAATGAGGGCTTGGGGGAGGGTGTTTGAGGGAAAGCTTCTTCTTTAGGCCTTCTGAAGGTGTGTGCAAGGTTAATTTGATTTTGGTGGAGTTTGGAGCAGTGCACTGATTTTGAGCTCGATTTTGAGCTCAAAATTGAACTCACAGAGTAGGCTTTGAGGGTAATTAATGGTGGAGCCCTTCTTCTTTGTGTTTAGAGAAGAATTTTTTATATTTTGGAGGAGGTTTTGTTAATCTATGGTGGCTCTTCCTTGTTTGGCCGTGAGCTCTCCTTTTCTTCCATAGCCATGGCCATGGTTTTTTTATAGAGCTAGATCAGTTGGGATGCTTGGAAATGAAGTCTAAAGCTCATGATGAGCAAGAAAAATGGCACCATAGAAAATTGCCAAGTGTTGTTGAGTAATTTGGTTTTGCATGAAACTTATCCTTTAAGGTTAAAAAAAATTTATCTAAGGGATAAATATCATGGCTAACGCATGTTTAACTTAACTTAACTCTAAGATCTAGAGTTTAGCAAAGGTTAAGCTTGATTGGGAATACCAAGTTTGATTTTCATTACATTTTAGTCATGGGCTAATATGACCAAAAATGGGTTTAGGTTTATTTAGCCATGTCAGTTGGCTCAATTGAATATTGTATTTGGTGTAGGAGACCATGAGGAATAACTTTCATGAAGG
>NW_018220213.1:88247-88773 GCF_001263595.1 Phalaenopsis equestris
GTTGAGCTAGGTTTGGGTTAAACTTGGGCTAGCCATGGGCTAAGTCCAAATTGATTGTTGTATTTGATGTAAAATTTCATAATGAATAATTTTCATGAAGGATGAAAATTTTTTTGAAGTTGATTTGATGGTCAATTTGGATGGATTTTGATGGGTTTTGGTTTTAGACCTAAATTAAGCATGTAGGGCTAAATTTGTGTCAAACTTGGGCTAGATTTGGGCTAAGTCCAAATTGATTGTTATGTTTGGTCAAAAATGACCTCAAAAAGAGTTTTCAACAAAAATTGGATGCCAATTTGAAGTTTAAGGCATACAATTGTTGAGATTTGGGTGTTAGACAATATTGGGGCTAAATTAGGGTTTTGGATTTTGGACCAAATTTAATGGTAGAAAAGTTTCACCAATACTAATTTATGGTCAAATTTGATGTAAAGTATTGTTATGAAGCAAATACAACATTTATTTGAGTCAATTGACATGGTTATGAGTCCAATTGATGTGATTTGGTTATTTAGTTAAAATTAAG
>NW_018220213.1:88988-89538 GCF_001263595.1 Phalaenopsis equestris
AGACCATGTTGTAGTTGGACAAATTGGACCATGGTGTAGTTGGAAAAAAATGAAATTGGGAATATTTTGGATTTATTGGGATTTTTTGGGAATTTTTAGAATTTTTGTGTTTTTGGGCCATGAAGGGGCATTTTGGTAATTTGGTCATTTTTGGAAATTTTTGTCAGTTTTGGCAAATTTGGATGTATTCAAAATGTTTAGAATAAGTTTTGATCAGTTTTGTTGGGTATTTTGGCAAAATTTGGGAATTTTGGCCAAATTTAGGTCCCAAGGGCAGTTAGGTAATTTGGAGGTGCCTAGGGGCAAAAGGCCAAGTTGGGCATTTCAAGTGCAATTGGGTAGAGAACCATTTTGAATGAGTCAGGGGCCAATGAAATCTTCATTTTGGGTCCCTATATATTGGTCTTAGCCAGGGTATTGTGAGGGTATTGTGAGGGTATGGTGAGGGTATTGTGAGGGTATTGTGAGGGTATTGTATACCTTAGCTCCAAACCAACACCCAGGGTCAATCCTAAGGCCAAGTAGTCCTATAGGAACTCTCCTTGAGTTC